>NW_015113362.1:255815-274015 GCF_001443285.1 Poecilia latipinna
TTTTTTTTTTTTTTTTTTTTTTTTTTTTTTTTTTTACCTAAAATTTCTTTTTTTATTTAGTAAACGTGTGAAAAAAGGGGGGGGTAAGTGTTTTTTTTTTTTTTTTTTTTTTTTTTTTTGTGTAATGTCTTTGCAGGTGCTTAACTGCAGCCTCTTCCCACCTATAAATGACCACAACCACATGTGCATGGAGGGTCCAGGTGACGAAGACCCTCCCTACCAGCCGGTCCGCCACCCTCCTCACCAGGAGGAATGTCAGGCCCTCGGATCGGCACCTGAGCAGTACACTTGGCTCAAACAAACCGAGACCTGTACCCTCCAGTGTGGCTACGACAGCGGCCTTTACCGACGGGGGGCCAAAGTCTTCACAGATGCCTGGATGGCGGTGTGGGCCGTTCTGTGCTTCTTGTCGACCACTCTGACGGTCTTGACCTTCCTCCTGGACTCGCAGCGTTTCTCCTATCCCGAGAGGCCAATCATCTTTCTTTCAATGTGCTGCAATCTGTACAGTGTTGCTTACCTGGTGAGTAATGGAATAAAGGCATCATTGTTCAAGGCGAGATGACTCAGAGAACTTTCTATTTCTGTTATTAAGTTAACCCCCCTTTTCTTGGCACATCTGACTTTTCCTGCCTCCTTAGGTACGACTGACTCTTGGAAGAGTGCGAGTTTCCTGTGACTTGGACGCCACTGCCGTTCCGATTCTGGTCCAGGAAGGATTAAAGAGCACCGGCTGTGCCATAGTCTTCCTTCTCCTCTATTTCTTTGGCATGGCGTCCTCGCTGTGGTTAGTTCAAACACTCTCTCGTCCTTCTGTTCGTCCCAGTTTCCCCATTGTCATCAGCTGCTGTGAATGACCCTTGTGGTGGAACAATTGGAACACGAGACTTACATCCTGTTTTCCTTAAAAAAAAAAATCAAACTATCCTGTCTCATAACCTCTGCACTAGTTGGATTCATTTCCACACACACACACACACACACACAGAGCTGGGGTAGCCTTGGTAAAACCACCACTTTTCAAGTGCATGCTGCCCTGAAGCTGCAGTGGAAACCCACACTGCTGTCACAGCTATTTTTCTTCCTTCGCACTCAGTCCTTGTTTTCCTGTTTTTTATTTGCCATTTGGAAACGGCAGCAGGCCAGAAACTCCGATCTCCAGAGCTACGATCGCTGCACTCTGTTATATAACTGGCGGGTGGCTTCTTTTGTGACCTAATTACTGCTAAAACGGCACATGGCCAGTTGATTTGTTATGAGAATGTTACACAAGGGACAAAGTTTTGAGTCGCTCCTGAAACATACGACTCTCATCTGTCACAAATACAAAAGCACGAATGAAATTTATTGTGGCGTTCCAATTTATTATTAACCTCATTTGAAGTAATTCCTCTAAGCCCTTCTACCCTGAACGGCATGTGTGAGAAAGTAGATGCCATAAAAGAGGGATTTGATATTTAAAAACAAAGGCAGTTTGTGAAGTTCACATTTTAAACTGTTTTCTGTACATTGTGATAACAATTAGCCGATCAGCGTTGCTAACTTTAAGTGGTGTCTCTGTGTGCGAATGTAGACTTATTTCTAAAAGGCTGCCATTGTTTCCAAATCCAGCATGTTGCATAGTAAACGTAAGCAAAAACTGAATAAAGCACAAAAATAGTTGTAATATTTGAAGTCTCCATGGCAGCTGCTGCAGGCTGTTCCAGGTCAAATATCACACATTTCCCAAGACAAAAACGAATAGGTGTCCTGTATCAAGACGCCACATTTTTCATACCCAATAAGGTTGTCTACAAATAATCTGTTAGACAACAACCACCTCAGTAACAGCTTCCACAGTAAAGAATGTTGCCGTCAGCTCTTTCATGATGCTTGGTTGGCTGATCTGAAACCAATCAGTTCTTTGAGTCTCCAACCAACCGGCTACCAGCTGGGGTTGGTTAAGCTAAAAATAGGAGGATTCCAGTCACGATCCACTGATATAAACATAATTTGCTTCAGTTCTTTCCGCCAGAAGGGCTCAGTTCTGGGATACTTCTGTCTCTCCTTGCGCTTTCTGTGCAAGGAACAACTGCTGATAACACAAAGTGTTAGTAGAAGTAAACATTACATTAAAATTGGATAAACTCTAAAATCCTGCATGTGAACCAAAGAAGGGCCGCTATAAATTTGCAGAAGGAAATGTTTCCCTCAGTTGTGACTTTTACGAGCGTTTACACAAGGCACTTACAGTTTCCCTTACTCTGTCCTCCCCGCTTTCTTCCAGGTGGGTGATTCTTACCCTCACCTGGTTTTTGGCAGCTGGACTGAAGTGGGGTCATGAAGCAATTGAAATGCACAGTTCATACTTCCACATAGCGGCCTGGGCCATCCCAGCTGTTAAAACCATCGTTATCCTTATAATGCGACTGGTAGATGCTGATGACCTTACTGGGCTGTGCTACGTTGGTAACCAGCAGCAAGAGGCTCTCACAGGCTTTGTGGTTGCACCGTTAGCAACGTACCTTCTCATAGGTAGGTACAGGGCTGGAAAAGAAATTATTTATGAACTAATTTCATCCCTCTGCTGTTTTTTCATGCGTGTCTTCTTGTTGCCCCACAGGCACGCTGTTCATCTGTGCAGGCCTGGTTGCTCTCTTCAAGATCCGCTCTAATCTGCAAAAGGATGGAGCTAAAACGGACAAACTGGAGCGTCTAATGGTGAAGATCGGAGTGTTCTCTGTTCTTTACACCGTTCCGGCATCCACAGTCATCGGATGTTATCTCTACCAGCTGTCTAACTGGGAGGAGTTCAAGACAAGCCCCCGGGACTCGTATGTGGCGTCGGAGATGCTTCGGATCTTCATGTCGCTGCTCGTGGGCATCACATCAGGCATGTGGATTTGGTCGGCGAAGACCCTCCACACCTGGCAGCGCTGCTCCGCCCGACTGCTGAGGGACAGCCGGGCAAGCCGAGGCGGCAAGAGGGCGCCGGTTGAAAGCTGGATCAAGCCGGGAAAAGGCAACGAGACAGTGGTGTGACGAGATGCAGAGAAAATGAACAGGAAATACGTTCTGCGTTTTTTTTTTTTCTCGAAAAGAAACTTTCTCTGCCAAATGAAGGACAAAGAGAGCCGGCAGCCTGGTTACAAATGGGACAGAGGATTGTAGCCAGACTTTCTCAGAGAAGCCACTGGATATAACGCCATTGCATGAACTCCCTGCCTCCAGTAGGAGTTATGAAGGAGAAAATAGGAAGACTGAGTCATACATGATGTTGCAAGAGTAGCCTCTCTACCTCTCCTTAGATTTCTGTCGCATTGAGAGGTGGGGAAAAGCAAAAAACGAATCAGTCAAACAGAAGACATGCTGAAAAGGCAGAAAAGATGCACATAAGCAATGATTCTACCTTTCTGTCTCTTTTTTTAAGTGATCAGCAGAAGAGACCCACCCTGCTGAACACAATAAAGCCATGTGCTATTGTGACTTTTAAAGGGCTTTTAAATTTTACACTTTGACACTGGAGCAGATTTACAGATATTTGGCTTCCCAGAAATATCTGATGTCACCTAGGCAATGTTAATGTTGCAGGTTAATCAACATTAAAATACCAGACCAACTGTAGAAAATACCCAAAATACTGACTTAAATCTACAATTTGTTTACAGACAAACAGTATGCATTTCTGTCAGGTTATGAGTTTTTATCAGATACTAGTGCAGGTGGATTTTATTGCTTTGGATTTGTGGGAACGAGGCTCGATGCTGTAATTATTGCACTATAAATGTGTGAAATGTGAAGACAAAAGTAGAAAGTCTGAGAGCAAACCATTAAAATTCAGTTACGTCTACAGAGCCATTGTTTTAAAGCTAGATGAGGTGTTACCAGAAGGTTATGAGCAGTCATCATCTTACTTTCAGGAGATATTTCTCTTGGTTTCCTCATTCCGTATAAATTTAGATCAGATGGTTCCTGAGGTTGAAGCCATTGGCTAATCTGGATGAGATCAGTAAAGTCCCAATCTATAATCTAAAAGCAAATCTAACCTAAAAAGCATCACAGTGGTTTGTGTGAATGCAAGTTATGAGCCTCATCTATGGTCTTGAGCTTTGGGTCATGACCGAAAGAACGAGGTCGCGGATACAAGCGGCCGGAATGGGTTTCCTCCGCAGGGTGTCTGGGCTCTTCCTTAGAGATGGGGTGAGAAGCTCGGTCATCAGAGAGGGACTCAGAGTAGAGCCGCTGCTCCTCCATGTCGAGAGGAGCCAGTTGAGGTGGCTCAGGCATCTGCTCAGGATGCCTCCTGAACGCCTCCCAGGTGAAGTGTTCTGGGCACGTCCCACCGGGAGGAGACCCCGGGGAAAGACCCAGGACACGCTGGAGGGACGATGTTTCTCGGCTGGTCTGGCAACACCTTGGGGTTCCCCCGGAGGGAAATCTGGGCCCATCTACATAGGCTGCTGATCCTGCGACCCGATCCCGGATATACGGAAGAAAATGGATGAACGGATGGAAGTTATGAACCTTTACACCATTGTCACTTCATGGTGCTTTAGATGTTCCATTCTCAGTATGTTTGATATAGGAAGGTCATTGGTTCAAACTTTAGTAATGCTATATAAATATTCCTAGATTTCCATTTAAAATTCCCCCTGAAAATGTGATGATGGTTTGAAGGTTTATAAATTAGCGTTAGCATAAGCTGTTTTTTTATATTTTTTTTAGGTAAGAGCATGCTTTGGTTCAACAGACTAGTTGTAAACAAAAGCCTTCTGGGAAAACTAATCTAAATTTATGCTAAGTAAGAGAGAGCGAGAAACAGAGAGAGCTATTGTTTATAAAATATCAGAACCTTACTTCTAAACTTGCTTTCAACAAGGGTGTTGCTGAAAAGTGCAAGCAAATGGTGCGAAAGGTCAGAAAATTTCCACCAATGCATCAGAATCAGGACAAACATAATGTGTAACTTTGAGTATCTATTTTGACTTTCTTTATCAGGCGTAAATTGCAGAGAAATACGCCTTTGTGCATCACTTTGGCAGTCTGTGAAAAACTCAGCTAGTGACCAATGATGTTTAGTCTTCCCACAAACCCTTCACTCTATATGCTCTTGGGTCGCCATACAATTCAGGAAATTTAATTATTAACCCTGCCCTTTTCCAAACATTGGAACCCAGGAAGGTTTTAGAGCAAGAAGTCATAGGACAATCATCTGTCAAAACACACATTAGACAACAGCAATATCAGTCAGAGAATACACTCTTCTTCGTGAACTTAGATGGTTGTACTTGATACTTAAGTTGGGACTGGATCAGAGCAAAGTGTGCTCATCAGATGCTAAGACCTTTTGCAGAACTCGGAGCGCAGAGTACCATAGGCCATCCACTGCAAGACTACGATGCCAAAGTATCTTTGAAACTGTTAGACACATCATTCAAGATTCAACAAATCCAATAGTCCTCCTCATCAGTAACAATAAGCTTTTTATAAATGTTTATTTGTACAGAGACGGCACACTGCAACTGGTTCTGTAAGCATAAGTATCTCCCCCCTGATGCTGTTATTGATCGCCTTCCCACATGCGTCTTATTGGCCTCACTTGATGCGTCTCAGCTCACGTCCTCAGACAATCAGAGTTCCTTTCTGGAACACAGTCTTGTACATTTCAAAATGTCATGGATGATGTAGAGAAGATTTTCAGGTTTCAGGTTGTTTCTTTTTTTTTTACCATTTTCACTATTTTCGTCCTTTCTGCAGATTGTAGCCAATCTAGTCCTTTAGTCACGACACTCTGAAACTGTCCCTCTTTATCTGCCTAATTGTCTATCTAGCTGTACTGTATACATTCATTCTTGTCACATCCTCAGCGTTTTGGACTCATTTTCAAGCAGTTGTGTTTTTTGAAAGAGAAAATGTTGATAGCCAGACAGTGCCTCACACAGCCTGTCCAATAGGAACCAGGCATTTCTTGGCTGCATGTTTCCTCAAAGATGTTTTCAGGATCGATCGTTGTGGTGAAACGGACGGCGTTTACACAAACCAGCTACATCAGACCAGCATACCTCGGTACACTTATTGAATTTCCAAAGTCAAACAAACATTACTTTCACTTAAAGTGAATTAAGTTAACCTGCAACCACCTCCCCTCTGAGCTAATGTAGCTTCCCTTTTAAACCGTCTAAATTTTTGACAGCACTCCCCCTCCTCCTCATTCTTATGACCACTCTGAGCTTAAGGTGACTTTTCTAAACAGTCACTGAATGTGCCTTCATCCCCCCTCCCCCCCCCGCCCCCAGTGATTGTTTGTGCAGGACTTAAACCACTGGCAGTGCCGATTTGTAAATTCTTTTAGAAACCCAGTTGTGATTAGCCAGCTCGCATAATAACCTTTAAGGTTTATATTGCTCCCTGTTGTGTTGAACACTCGTGTTCTTTGCAATGTCATCAATGTATTATAAAATGCTAATTTATCCTTGTAAAAAATGATGTGACAAATTTTAAAAACTTGTTTATTTAAAAAAAAAACACTTTTGTATCAGAAGAAGATGAATAAAAGTTTTTTTTGGTTTCTAAATCTCCTGTGCAAGTTTGGGTGTTTAATCCTAATTTCTCAAACCGATTAATTCTTGAACATTTGATTTTGTGTTTACCCTGATACAGAAAATGTAAAGATATGAGCTGAGATCTCTGAGCTTCCTAAAAGCCACATTGCAACACTTTGGCGCAAAAATTAATTTTGTGAAAGGATTTGTGTTCTGCACATTCGATGAACTTTGTCCACTTTCTGGGTTGGACAATGCTGCCACCTCTTGTCTCGGAAGACAAATTAAGTTTTGATACTTCATCATGAAGCAATTTCCACTCTCCCAGACCCATTGGTAAAAATCACTAAAATATTTCCATTTTCTCTTTGGAAATAGCATATTAGACCAATAAAAAATAAGTTTTAATACACATATCTTAGCCCTTCACATACTGTGCAGCGTTTGCACTCAATAATTGGTGAACTGTTCATGAAATTACTACATCAGTGTTGCGTGCTGGCGTGGAGGAGATGAGCTTTAAAAGTACTTCTGTACCATGGTGACACACTGGCAGTGTGGTCAGGTGCAAGACTCTATCACATACCAATCAATTAAAATACAATGAATGTGACATAAAATTGTTTACATTCACATGAAGGCATAAAACAAAGAAATTTTATTTAGACTGTTTGATCAAACCTCATCATCAACAAAAATATTTTCAGTCTTGATTTAGAGGAACTAGCAATTCTGGCACATTTCAGGTTTCCAGGGAGTTTGATCAAAACCTGAGGAGCATAAAAACTAAATGCTGAGTAAGCAGGTCTCTGAAGACCTGAGGGGTCTGAATGGTTCATACTTGAGAAGTATCTCAGAAATACATTCGTCCGTCTTGCTTCAAGGCTGCAGGACCAAAAACCTCTGTCCAACTCCAAAGAATTTCTATTGTGAAATTTGAGTTGTGCTAAAATGTTTTGCTGTTATATTGAATTAGATTCGAAAATGCCCAGTACATTTGCAATAAATGTGCTGTTGAAATCTGTTGGTGCACAAGCTGTTACTGTGTCTCCATGAGTAACTCAGCAATAGACTTTCAACCTCAAATGCACACACAGTGATATTTGTAACAAATAAAATATGCTAACATTCAAAGTTAGGTCACATTTTTGCAGAAGTTAGGAGTTAGAAGTTCATACAAGTTAGGAGGCGCAGGTATTTTTAACTGGAAAAAATGAATTAATTTGTATTTTTGCCTGCATATTTGTGTGTGTGTGTGTGTGTGTGTGTGTGTAAGCAGAGAAGATGAGGCAAAGCGTCCAAATATGTAACCGTGCAGCTCCAGTTGCCTTCCTGTAATTTTCGGAGTGAATTGAGTGTTTGTTTAAGAGCGCGCTCAAAAGCCTGAGGTAAAGGGAAAGTGACAGCATCTACGGCTTTATTGTTTCCAGATGTGGCCACACTAACACACACACACGTGCACGCATTCTCATAGTTTTCTAACACACGCGCGCAGATAGAGCTGTAAAATTTCCAAGCTGCACAGCCTACATGGTGTCGCTTCTATATCAGCTTTATGTGTCTGCTTTTATTAATGTGGGCTCAAAAACATTTTCCAGCGAATGCCACAGGTCATTTCCGTGCCCAGGCTTCTCCATCGAGGCAGCCATTTGTACATTTATGTGGCTGGTTACACACACACACACACACACACACACACACACAGAAATTTTTTAACAGCTAGCAGCTCAAACTAAATACCGATTTTCCATCCCAGAAACGACATAAAAAATTGCACTCAAACATACCCATAAGTGACAACTTTACATTACAACCTCTGGTTATTAGCTTCTTGTGGTCAAATTTGGACACTTCCAGTTCGTACTCTATAAAAACACAGATATTTACACAGAAATATTCATTCTCTCTTTTGTGTGTGTGTGTGTGTGTGTGTGTATATATATATATATATATATATAGCCTTAGTACTTTGGTTTTATTAAGGATGAAATGTGAAAACACCACATTTTCAGCATTGCTTTTTCAGAGCTGGGCCTCTGTGTGTGAACTTGTGCGCATGCTAAACATACACAGCCAGGTGTGTGATTGTAAAAGGGCTGCTAAGAGATTTGGGCACATAGTTTTTAAGACGGAGGGAAAAAGAAATGAGCACCCAGGGACAAAAAAAAAAAAAAAAAGTGAAGTGAATACAAGAGCTGAAGAGAAAAAAATGTATGGGGTAAAGGGAAATGAATTGAGTGAGAAAAGGAGGGTGTAAAGGAAATCTCTCATCATCCAGCAGCAGAATGCTGCAGCTGTTCCCTCTTAGAAATGTTGAAATCGTTTCCCCCCGTTCTGCTCAGTGAATATGCTGTACGGATATTCTGAAGCAACGGTCACCACTGGGGGATTCTGGGTGACGTAGTTGTCTTGGCCTGAGAGCCAGTGCGTTGGAAGGAGGATTGAAAAATGTTGGTTCTCAGGCCAAACATGTTAAAGAGCTGAGACCGACCTCCAAAAAGCCTGGCCAAGAGAGAGATTAGAGAATTAGTCGCCATAAAGTTAAAACAAAGAAGGTCTTTCTGTTTGGCAGGGCGCGTGAAGGGCTGAGATTATTCTGTCCAAGACAAAGAAAGGCTCAGTGTTTAGGGTCAGGTTGGATATTTGAAAAGGTTTTTGATGTGTTTTGGTAAGAGGAGTGAAATGATCGTTAATTGTTATGCTGGAGGTTATGAAATATGAGTTTTGATTGGTCAGATATATACATTCAGCCTGACTTGTCTGTAATCTTTAAGGGTTTGTCCTCTTGGTTCATTGGTGAAGAAAATGGTATTCAAAACATGTTGTTTTATAATGTCAAGTTTAGTTTTTCCTCCTCATATTGTAAGCGTCGAGTTGCTTGACGATTTCAGTCCGTTTTTACTTGTTATTCCTCATTCTGAGGTCTAACGCCACGTTTCCAATGGATGCGGTGTCCTAAATTTGTCCTGTGGCCTAGAGGAGGTGCTAAAGAATATATATTTCCAGACCAGCGATTTAACAATGAAACCCTTGGAGATTAAGCACTAGTAAATGCACTTGCAAGTGCAATGTTCACAAAAAACATTGTTTTCTCAACGTACACTTTTTTAACAGTCCAAAACTACTTTAGTGTTTAACACTGATGCATTATTGATACCACTTGTAAGATACCCAACAGGCAAAAACATTTGTTTTCCGTTTTCCTAACAGTAAAAAAAAAACAAAAAACTTACAAATTGACAATTTTTTATGCTAAGTGCATAATACAGTGTTTTTTCACATGAGCATACTATTCTTTACTTTAAAGTATATATTCACAAAAGCAAAAGAGAAAGATTATTGAGATTATTTTTTGTGGTTATTTTCTATTAGGTATTTTGCTTTTAAGTCTTTTTATTTCATTTTGTCCATTAAAAATACTCTGTTATACAGGTGCAGTAAGTATATATAAATAAATAAATAATAATAATAATAATAATAATAATAATAATAATAATAAGGAGAAGAAGAAGCAGAAGAAGAATTCGTAATTCTATCTCTTATTATATAGTCAAATATGATTGCACTGAAAAAAAAAGTCAATGATACATTTAAAGAAGGAATGGATTAAGTGATTTTGCTGATGTCAACGCCACAAACTTAATTAAATCTGCATTTGCGTGATTCAAATGTTTGATTCACACAAATGTAATACAATTTGCAGTATTAGGTTACCCTGAGCCTCTTTTACCACTAGATGGCACTCGTTGTCCAATCTATCCTGACTCCTCCTTCCTCCCAGAGTGCGGGCATAATTTCAGTTTTTAAAGCTTCTAATGAGATTGGGAGGTAGATGATTTATCACTTAGACTCATCTCCAGAGAAATCCAGCTCCACTTTGAGTTCAGGAGGTACAGGTTCAGGTTGTATCCATAACGCTGATCCATGCAGTAAATGCACTGCACTCTCTCTCAACATCCATTCAGTCAGAACGCAATATCAACACAGTGCATTAACTGCGTTGTTCATGTCACTTTTGCTTTTAATAATTCTGCTCTACCAACAATGAGCATCTCAGCACTTAACTTTTAAGCTATTAGTCCCACAGGATCACACAGACAACAAACTCTTCCATGGCTTCAATGTGCTCATGTAATTATCAGCAGTAAAACCATCATAAATACAGCCATGTTAACATATTTCAATAAAAATATTCCTACAGAACTGATATTTTCTAACGATAATGTTACAGTAGGGACATGTGGCCCCATGTGGCTAAGAAGCCAACAGAATCCATGTTATTTCAGCAAGACGTTTGTCATCCTTAGAAATGTCCGATCTTCAATACAGCCACTCGCATTCATTAATGGACAAAAGAGGGGCTAGCTTACAAAACAAGATAGGGAAAACATGAAGAGGCAGACAAAGGAGGAGGAAAGTAATGGTGATCTTTTGGAGCACAATGAAAAAAAAAAAAAAAAAAGGCAGTAAACCTCATGATACCATTAGTTTCCATTATAGGAAAGCCAGCTTGGCAAACCAAATGACTGGAAATGACTCATGCAAACATAATTCATCTCTGGGAGCCTGTGCGGATTTGCTTCCTATTCGTGCTTTTCTGCGCATCTGTGCATTCATAGAGTACAGAAATAGAGGACACAGAAAACTTGGCAGCAGGTGGTGCTCATTGGTCCTTTGCATTTTTCACTTATTCTTTCCTCATGTTGAACTGTTTTGCAATTTAAAGTTTGTCCAGTCCTGCAAGTCACCCCAAAAAACACCAAAAGTGAAGTTTGCATGCAACTATACTGTTAACTCACAGCATTCGGTACTTAGACATAAATGAAAACATTGCTGGAGAGTGGTGGTGTAAGGATTGCACAGAGATATGAGAAAGAGCTTTTAAATTGTTTGTCGAGGTGTAAAAAAACCAAAAAAAAAACACACACACTTGTACACAATTCTATTCTGTGTAAAACCCTGTTTATAAATCCTTTAATTTTGAATGTGTGTCTGAACATATGTGCTGATGGCGTCTGGCATCTGTGCCTGTACAGGGTTTGTTGGTGCATCTGTTCCTCCACTGGTCAGCCACTTCACTCTGTCAGATTTAAACTTTGTTGCAATCCTGAATAGGAATGAGAGAATTAGCTAAAGCCTGTGATCCAGGGCTCACTGGGTGCTGCTTATTAAGGCCGGTCCAAAACACCCTGGCTGCACACCTGTCACACTTATATGGAAATCAAATGGCACCCACATGGAAAAAAAAAAAAAAAACAGAGACAGAGATGTCCATGCATGCGCGCGCACACACACACACACACACACACACACACACACACAAAAGTAAACAAGCAAAGTAATTAAATAAGCAACAAAATGTCATCTGATAAGGAATAGCAAAGCAGATAGTTCCAGGAACAGCAGAGCAGAGGGCTGCAGAGTGATAGTTTTATTCATTTCACACTTTCCATCAAGATCAATCAAAACATGTTTTAATGTGATTTTTTATTTTATTTTTTTGACACATTAAGCTGTACCGTATAGTGGCATTTTGTATTTCCAGCAGATTATCTTAATTTGTTCTGGTGAAAAGGTTGTATTGAGCAGATGATAGCAAAATTTGATAATTACCTAGCAAATTAACCCCTAACTACTAATTTGTAACTTAGGGATTTGTAAATGAATAAGCAAAGAGCTGAACTAATAAGACGAAGTCTCATTTATGTCCACGAGACAATATTCAAGCCCAACGCACGAATACTGAATACAGCGTCTGATAATGTCTACAGCAGCATTTGCTTTGCATATATTTACTTCGTCATTTGCACGTTTTGTTATCAAGATGCACATACATACATGTTTTGCATGTATGTATTTAATTTATATTTAAAATGTAGTTAACAAAATCAACCAGAAGCTATTTGAAACTTGGTTTGACTTGATTTTGTACAATGAAATAAGTAGCAAAAGGTAAAGTCAACTACAACTTTGTAACATTTGCAAACGCTTGTGATTGTGATTACAATCAGTGATTCAGGCAATCACACGGCAGCAATTTGACGTATTTAGGTTTCTAGACATGGTGAAAGAGTCCAACCTGATTACTGACTGGCACCGGATAAAGTGCCCATTAAGGTTATATTGCTGTGTGATGAGTCTGATGAGTCTAACAGGTGACTTCCAAGGAATGGGGAGCTACATCTCCGTGAACATAAAGGGAGGGAGTCAGACAGGAAAGGCAGATTAAAAGGAAAGAAAAGAAGGATATCACAAAAAGACAAGACAAGACAAGGTAGACAAACTGAGCCGCCACATCAAACTATGGCAAGTATCCCCCCCAAGCCGAAAATATCTTAGCACCTGCTTCAGACACGAAGACAAGGGGATTTTTCTGGGCCACAATTACAGAGCAATATGTCATCCTCTGTTGCCAAGTCGTGTGTTGTATGGCATCTGTATCACCGGTTCTGATTCCAGAGAAAAAGGCAGAGGGAAAGATACACCTGCTCCTCCCCTTTGTTCAGCCAGCTGCCACCTGTTGCCTGGCTGCTCTTTATTGGTCTGTGGTGTGACCTACATCACATTAGTACAGTTTCAAATGTATTTTTTCTATCTGTTGGTGTTTCTAAAAAAAATATCAACAGATACCCTAATCTGTTGATTTTGTGTGATCCCTAAAGAAGCTGACAATTATGCAAGAAAAACTAGATTTTTCTATTTCCTGTGCTGATGTGTTGTCCTCCAGATGTTTTGGTTACCCGCAAGTTATTACTATGTTACAACACGCCTTTGAGCAACGAGCACAACATGAGTACACAAGGACACAGTAACACTGATAGATTGGAGTTCCTAAATAAAACAACCTCATGCATACGTCATAAGCTGGCCACAGTGAGGTGAGTGATTCATCTTGCTTTACAGCCAGAAGGTAACTGTCTGCAAAAACTGTGTGATTCAAATGTCAGACACACAGGTTTAACGTCACCATCACTAAACTGTCAAGAAAGCAACGTGTGCAGGGTTCCTTCACTGACGGACAGATAAATGTCTACAAATATGAAAAACTGTTTGGTTCGCTTTTTTATTTTCATTGCCAGGACCTATGATACGAGAAACGACAGTTTTTTGTTGTTGTTTTACTTCTTATTATCTTTGTGTTATTCTTTATTTTATGGGGGGGAAAAAAGTGTGATATTGAAAAATAATTTCTCTATTTCTCTGGCGACCAATCCAGGCTTTACTCCACCTCTTGGTCAATGACTGTTGGAGATAGACACCAGCCCATCTCCAATCCTGTGTGAACAAGTGGGTATAGAAGATAGACAGATGAATGTCATTTCTCACTCTCCCACCTACTTCTTATGGTCTTTCATTAGCAGGTTTATTTGCCAATTTTTCACTTCATCCCATTTCCTTCTCGACCACTCGCCTCACTTCACAATCACCCTCCACTTCCCACAACCACAACCTTCTCTCCCACCTCAGGTTAAGTCCCTATCATCCTCTCCATGACTGTTCTCTCCTTCCTAGCAGCTGAGTCCTGCTAAGGGCTATAATTTTTCCTCCAGAGCTCACTGCTGATTGAGCCCACAGAGAAACTGCAGCAAAAGACAAATGGATTCACTGGACAAAGAGGTATACCTAAGAGAAAGAAAGCAACAGAGCAAATAAAAGCGTAGGAGAGCATCTGAGCACGTTAACAGAAACAATCCATTCTTCTATAGAGGAGCACTGTGTAGGATTTTGTGATAACACACTGCAAAGTTTCAGATTTTCACCAAATAATTCTACTTGTCTCACCCTCTTTTCAACCTTTATGTTCACAACAAATCTGTTTTGTGGTCCTAAACTGTATGACCCACTTCTACTTCATTATGTCAGTACTTGAGACCTCTGCCTGAAAATCCTTAAACTTCTGAGATTGAGAATAATGTGGTGTTTGTTTCCTTATGTTTCTTCAAACCATTGCCAATCCTCACTGAGACTCCATTCACACCAGGTTTAGACCAAACCACAATATAAAGCAATCAGAGAAAACATAAGTGGTTTGTTGGAGAGGTCTTGAGGAGTGTACCAAGAAAGCAGTGAGCTCCTTACGGATTGCGTGACCTGTGAGACCATCCTGACTGTTTTTAGCATGGACTCATCTGTAATGAGTGTTTGTCGGTGGGTTCTACATGGAAGAGTTTAATCGCAGAAGTGCCAATAAATCCACGACACAAGGCCTGCAAGCATTTGCACATCAATTGAACATTTTAAAGCCTGGCCACGTTGGCCTCAAGTTAATGCTGTCTGATCATCCCCATATTGGGCTGGTACAGAAGTAATTTCTGACAACTCACTTGGAACTACAGCAGCAATGTGCACAGCTACACTGACTGCAACACAAAACAGTTTCTTTAACACAAAGATTACCTAGAAATCGAGTTGCATGAAACTTTTTATCTCATTATGTGAGGCTGTTCTTTCAAACAACTGCACACACAGTGGGACAGACATATCCCCTCACTTTCCGATAGCCAAAAATTGGTTGCATGCCTTATGAATGAATGAATGTGAAAATAGGCAAACCCACAGGCAGGCTTTGTGTGTGTGTGTTTGTGTGCGTGTGTGTGATGTGCACAGGGCAGTGCAGCATGACAGACAGGCTGTAGATGCTCAGTCTAAATCCTCTGGTGGGCAGGTGCATGGCTTAAATGGATTCCTAAGATAGAGAAATATGAAAGCCCAAGCCACATCTGTGGCTCTGTCTTCATTCTGTCTGTGAATAAAGAATCTGTGTCTGATAATAATTGGGCATCTGCTGCTTGTTTGTTCGGTCAGATGTTTGTGATCCAATTTGTTTTTAGAAACTCATTTTGATATCAGTAATGTATCTTAAAGCACAGAGTAGCTTTTATACAGAGGACTTCATTACGATCGGGTTCCTGTGGGAACGGAAGGAAATTTTAAATGGTCTTCGGTTTATACAAGAAGTTTAACAATAAAATAAGTTTCAGAAAAATCAAGATTTTTGTGGGATTTTACTACATCCAAGCAATGTGGTTTACATGCTTCAGTTGCTTCCAATTATATACAATTAAATTGACAACATTATGCTTTTCAGATCAATGAGATCTGAAAAGCATAATGAGATTTTTTTTTCCCATTTTGCAAATGTAATTGCTTCCTGTCCTGCAGAACTTTGGACAACTCTAAAAAAAAAAAAATAAAAAAAAATAAAAAAAAGACAAGTGATCCCGTTAGGCAGTAATCTACCCAAGCATCAGAAAATCACAATTAAAAAGACAATCAAATATTATCTTAAAAATAAAGCTCTCCTCCCGTCCACTGAACTTTACCACTCTTGGATCCATAGTAACCCTTTTGAGTCATGGCCTCTTCACCTTTGAGTAATAATCCATACATTTAAAATGATAAAGAGTCGGCACTTGATTAGCGCTTTATCAAGTCCAGAGGACCCCAAAGCGCCTCATATTACGTTCAGTCATTTACCCATTTACACACACATTCACACACTGATGCTCTGCAGCTGCTTATCCTTGCAGAGCATCAGGGATGTTCTGCAAGGATAAGCAAGAAGTGGGGTACACCCTTCTTGTGAGAAGTGGGGTACACCCTGGACAGGACAAGAGCAGAATATAAATATCATTAATTGGGGGAAATTCGGATATAACAGAAGCATTGAGGCATAGAGGTTCACACAAAGATGAAATAGTATTTAAGAAACATACAAAAAGCAACCGTCTGTTCATATGAACTTACCTCATTATTACATGAGACTCTCCTAATCTGGCTCTCCACTCCTCCAGATGACTCCGCAGACATCTGACTTGTTGTACAAGCTACACTGTTAAACATCACCTTAGTTCACTTCAGCAGCTTTGTCTCTTAAAGGTCCATGAATCAGAGTGCACAAGAAAATACCACAAAACAAATACCCACAACAAATACTGAGATCCAACAATAGGATTTGTGTCGTTGCCTCATGTGTATGACCTCATAAGAATTGTTAATTGTTAGATAATTAAGTATTTCCCTGAGTCTTGAAAATGATGTTTGATTACTTGAAGGCAGAGAATGCTACTTTCCTCTGCCCAACGACTTCAAAAGCAGAATTCTCAAGCACAATCAGAAAGCTTGTACGAGAACAAGCAAGTCAATGTTAATGTTTAAATCAATGCGAAACAGGCTCAGCTCGGTTATGGATTTTATGTCACCTACACCCATTCAGTTAACCGCAGTAATGATGGGCAGGACCATTAACGAAGCACGGATGATAACCTTAAGTAAAAGAAAAAAGTATAACACTGCTGCTCGCTGTGTTGACATGACAAGTCCAGTCACAATTGATTTCAAAAGTACAATGAAGGAATACAGCCAGCTGATTGGTGGAAATTCACATCTGATTTTGGTGACATAAACTTTGGATGATAAAGAATGTGCTGTTTAATAATGTACGTCTCTGTGTGTGTGTAAGCTGGTTTAGAGCGGACAGTTACAGAGAGGGACAGCATGCCCACAAAGCCCTGGAGCAGGAACTTTTGCCAGCTTCTGGCACTACATCAAAGACAGCAAGATGGGCGACAGAAAGAGAAAAAGACATGAAAGTGAAACAAGGGGATGGAGACTAGAGAGAGCTCGCGTTACACAGCATATGGCTTGTGTGGGGAGACAGATGTCTCTGTTTTGAGGGGAGAGGTGAGCTCACAACACACCCTGTTGCATCTGCAATTGTAGAACCCCAGTGGGAGCAGAAGGCAGCTGTAGTTGCTCACTGGGACTTTAAGAGCTCATCCAACCTTTCTCTAATGATATTTTCTGCTTTCCACCAATCATTTTCATCATTATGTCCTCATTATAGCTTAATTTAATAAGTCCAGCTAAGTTCTTCAGGCTATGGCATCCTTTTGTTAAGCATTTCTTAATACTTTAAGTAGCAGACAGAAAAACTCTGTCATATCAAGCTTTCCTATATATAAGGCATCTCAGTTTACATGACAAGGTTTTAACAACCAAGTTTTTATAGGGATGTTGCTCATCAATCACAATACCTTATGAGATATATTTTAAATTATTTACCTTTTCTGTGCCCTTGCAATCTGTCTTCTATCTACATGGCCTAGCTGTAAATAAAGACAGATGACTATTGTTCCCAGGGGGTCTCATGTGTTTGTCCTGTTTTTCCATATTCCCTCTCCCTGGGCCTGAGATTGTTGCTGATGTAGCTGTAAATTACACCGCTTGCATTTAGGTTGGTGTCTGCATTGATGCGTATGCGTGTGCAAGAGAGTGCTCATTTAGGAGCAGAAAATAAAGGAATCACAGCACATGAGGAAATTGTGTGCTGAAACAGTAACAGCAGCTGCACACCCAACTCTTCTTTGTCATTTGACAACATTGAGGACGAGATCACCTGCGATGTAATTCACAGTCCCGTGTTAAAGGATGGGAATAATTTTGCACATTTGCTTCCTGAGACGGCTCATTTGTCATGCTTTGACAAGTTTTTTTTTTCTTGTGAAAAAAAAAAACAATGGAATTATTGTAGTCACAACATAATACATATGGGAAAAGATGTACTTTTTTTTAATTTAATTCATGTTTCTTTACATATATGGTAGTATTCAATTTGGATTCTGTTTAAGAGGATTCTGACTGGGTAATGTCTCTAAAGCGTCAATACAAGCCTAAAGT
>NW_015113363.1:0-51888 GCF_001443285.1 Poecilia latipinna
TTGAATTTTTGCCCCCCCGTGGGTTCGTAGAAAATTTAAATTTTTTTTTTTTTTTTTTTTTTTTTTTTTTTATCACAAGGCCTTCGTTAACTAATTATATTCTAGGTCATCCTCTCTGTCATCTGCCTTCTTAATTTGCTTTGGAAAATAACCATATTTTTTTGTGGGCAGTCAAATGAAAAATGTAGGCTGATTATTCAATCCTCTTTTAATTATTTTGTGCCTTTCTTGACATCTTCAAGCCCGTTCAGTTGATAAAAAGGTCAGGGATCTGATTTTTAAATTAGAAATGTTCTACAGTTTTTATTTCAGTGCTCTTATTAAACCAGAAAACTGAATTTGTTTTGTGTGCGTGTGTGTGTGTGTGTACGTGTGCGTGTGTGTGTGATTTGAGACCTTTAAAAAAACCTCATGTTCACACCAAAAGGTATACTTTTCCTTAGAAGATGCCTCTTTACGACTAATTGAAGTTATTTGTTATATGAAGCATTCTTTACCATTTATCTACACCAATTTGTCAAAGCAAGAAACTTTAGATAAAAGGCCCCTTAATGATTTATTTGTCAAAACGTTTATTAAAGAATTAGCCCTGCCAGTCACAGTTAATAAAAGTGGAGTGTGCCAAACATATGCTTAGGAAGTTATAGACCTCCTATGTACACTCATTTTCTATTTTATTAGCTACGTCTTGCTAGTATTGTGTTCTGTCCCTTTTTACCCTATGACGTTGAGAACAAAATAGATGCATTTTCTAGGTTTGCATTAGTATAAAGAAAAGAGTCTAATTCCAAAATGAATTATCTGTCAAACATTGGGATGAGCAACACATACATGTGGGTGATTGGCAGAGCTAAGACCCTCCTCCTGGCTCTGATTGTTTGTTTCTAGTTAGCACTGAGAGCCATTACATATTGCAGCTTTCAGTCCAACCTTAGCTGTAAGTACTTACTAAGAATTTAGGAGTGACATCAGACATATAATATATGACCACTCCCATAATATCAGACGAATCAAAAAGTGCACTTCACCTTCGCTTTTATCACATATACTCAGGGATTTTAGATTTGGTTTTATCTTTGTCAGTATTACTCTCAGGTCTAAGGTCCTGTAGCAAACAGGTGGTTTAGACAAGCGGGGGGAAAAAAGAAAAGACGTTTATCTCTAAATATGTTGGAAAGCATGACTGTATTACACCAGTATCTCCACATTTTGTACTCCCTCTGTTATTGTGACAGTATGCGACTTACCAGAAATATACCAGCAAGTCTTCAGCTGATGGCATACTGTGAAGTGTCTGCTCGTTGTTGGAGCCGTAGAGTATGCAAAGCGTTCAGCGGGACAGGAGGCAGCTGCAGTCAGTGCTGACACTGCTTAGCTCCAGTCACACCATCCTGAACATATTGCACTGCACAATCTGACTCTGAATTCTGCTTTGCTGCACTCCCTCCTATGTATTAACGATCACCAACAGGGATACGTTTTTCTGTTTGTCTCGGATGTAACCGCACTTGTTTCTACTTGAGGTCACACCTGTTGTTTAGCCCACACTTTGTAGCAAACGGCACTAAGAAGCTTCAACTATTTTGTTTGTGAGTGTATTCGCTTGTTGGCTTGTGGACTGCCAAATGACAATCAGTGTTTAACAAGGCTCGAGTGGGAGGGAATCCTGCACGCCATGAGGCAAATCACTTGAAGAACCTGTGTCGGAAATGAACAGTTTGCTGTAATAAAGAGGCCAGGTGGCTTGCCATTTTTGATTCTCACTTTAACATTTCTTAGCCGAGGCCGTGCTGAATATGCAGAGCCTTCTGTCACACTTCTAGAGACATCAGAGCTTTCTGCTGGACATAGTGGAATATAAGGGCGTTTTATTTTCGGCATGTGTTGACTATCTCGAACATTCACCGCGACAAGCAGACAGTAGTGGCCAGTGACTAGTTACATTTACTCAGTTAAATTTGCTTGTGTAAGTCTTTGATAAAGATGTACATTGAGTTTTTAGTTTTACCACACCATACTTTTTACTGTTACTTGAGTAACATTGCTGTGAAGTGTCGCTACTCTTACTTGTGTGTAATTTCTGGCTACTCTACCCACAGCGAGTAACTTTAGTGAATGAAGAAGATCAAACATGTTTTGACCACCCCACCCATAGTTTGTTAAAGTGAGACGTCTCGTTTGTACACAAACTTCATAATTTTAATGTTATTTTCTATCTCCTGAGCCTGTTGTGCCATTTTTAGGTCAAGTGAATATAAAGTTAAACGTGGATGTTGTCACTGATGGTACCTTACCCTGGTCTAACATATATAGACATTACTATAAGTATTTGTTTCAATTGTTTTACTTTGAAAATAATTGATTCAGAAAAAAGTTTGACTTGATTTTTTTTTTCACAGTAATGTATCTATTTATTTTAAAATACTTTTATATCTTGTCCATCTAATTACATAATTTGTAAATATCAAATCATATGCTATGATATCAAAACACTCGGCTAATGAGCACTGGGAGTGACCTTTTTACCAAATACTTTTTAACTCTTGTGTAACTTTTTTTGGTTGCTATTTTGTTCTTTTACTTGAGGAAAAATCCGTTGAAGTTGTGGCGCTTTAGCTTGAGTACGAATTCTGACTAGTCTCCCCACCCAGGCAAGCAGAACAAAAAGGCAAAGCTTATTAAAACCAAAGACATCAGTTTTATTCTTTATCACATCGTAAAAACATGCAACAAAAGCAGATAACATCGATTCCCTGTCCTTGTTGTGCATAAAGAAGACAAGTATTTTGCATTCGCACATTCTTTTAGGTGGGCTTGTTGAGAACACTGCAGCTTGACATTATGTAGAAATATCTTTGCGCTACTTTAGGTAAGTGGTAAACCTTGTCAGTCCTATTGATGAGCACAAGAAGACAATTCAGCGTAGAATGATGAGAGGGCAGCAAGCTCTTTCATAGTCATTTAAATATTGTACTTGACTTTGACAAAAAGGCTTTTGGGAACCTCAGTCCCACAATGTCTTTCTCCCCCCATTTTCTATGCTTCTTTCTTCTATCTCAAGCACTGACACAATAAATAATGCTAAATATCACGTGTTCTTTCGTCGCAGTGGATAAGTTGATATCCAAACGTATGTAGATTTATTAGACTTTAATTTCTTTGGTAGGTTGTGTATGTTTTCATTTATGCTGTCAGAGTCAAATTTCCAAAATGGTGGATAGTAAAGAATTTGAAGGCTGAGGTTCAAAACAAAGGTTCAAAAGTTGAATGGACATGGAACTCTAGGATGCCATAAACAGTACCTATAAAACGTCTTCACTCCCTTGAATGTTTAAACTTATATTACTTTAACAAATCAATCAAGATCAACATAATTTGGCTGTTGGCAAACTAATGAAATGAAAATATTTAACATAGGTGACTGCATATTTATTGACTCCCTTCAAGTCGATATTTAGTAGATGCACTTTTTGGTGCAAACGCAGACTTTGGGTAGATAGGTTCGGATGTTTTCACATCTGGATGATGCAGTTTTACTTTACTCTTCCTTGTAAAATTGTTTGAGTTCTGTCTTAATAGTTTCCGTTGATTAATATTTTCTTTTGTTTTAGGACTATAACTAAACAACAAACTCGGTGTTTACACACATGCTGGTGTTTGCACTATTTTATTAATTTCGAATAACATTTCTACTGCGGTCTGCACATTCTCTGTTGTTGCACAGCAATAAGTGCTGCATTAAATTCTGTGCAACCCGACATAAAGTATCATAAGTATTTGCTGCCAAACAACTTAAGTTTTCTTTGGCAGAAACTTTGGATGTTTCTGAAATTCATCCAGAGGAGCGGAGGACATGTCTCTGAAATAACATTCATTCCTTTCTTGTCTGCTTCAACAATGCTGCCAAATCTTTGTGAAATGTTCTCTTCTGCAATCTCAGTGGGTGTCATTCAGCTGATTACTATGTAGGGCAAAGAGTTTGATTCATATCACTTTGAGACTGAAAGCATCAGTAACCCCCTGTGGCCCACACGGGGGGTGAGGGTTGAGATGGGGTCTAGAGGAACGTGGTGATTGACAATCAGGGAACATCCAGTTTTTTTGGGCTGTCGTTTTTTTTTTTCTATTTTACTATGAAGAACGATTTAACATTTTACACCAAATATTTCAGAGCAAATCTTTAGTGTAGGATTCAATCATTTTTAAGCAATTAATTTAATTAATGTATTGTACAGTAGATATTAAAGCTGTTCAGAGAGCTATTCAAAAGTAATAAAAGAATAACATTGTAACTGGCTACTGTGCTAATTTTCATGCCTGATGAACATGGATGCTCCACTTGTTGACAAAAAAAAACGTTATTTTATTGAAATATGTGGGGTGCGTGTCATGTGCAGATGTGTGCAGTGCATATCTATTGGTATGAAGCGTGTATAATACAGTGCTATTCTGTGCCTGGACATATTGCATACATTGACTGTGGTATCACCAACTAGTTTTTATTTTTATTATTTATTTTAAATAATTATTTATCTTATGGTGAATGTCCAATTGTCTAGGCACAGTGTATAGGACCCAAGTGGATAAATACATATTTAATGAATTAAAGTGAATGTAGGTCAGACTCCTATCAGTTGCAGCCACTTTATATGCAGAGGACAATGAATCTTCATTGGTGCATACAGAATGACAGTAAAACGAAGCAATAAACGAAGTAATGCAATTTCCTGTGATATTTGAGTTGAACATGAATACATTTTGAAATGCATGTCTCGTACATGGTGGATGTATTTTAGCAGTTTCAAAACAATCCTGGGCACTTTGGGTTTCCTGAAAAGTAAACAGCAGTAATCACATTTCTTTTTTTTTTTTTTTTTTCATTTAAGAATCTTTTTTTTTTAGCTTTCAGCTTGAGCTCTGAGTACAATTAAGAAATCCTTTGAAGCGTCAGGTAAAGAAATTATTTAGTTGACTAAAAAGTGTACAGCTAGACATCAAGGTGTTTCATCACTTGTCACATAAAAATGCAGGACTCCACACGCAAAGTCCTTGTGGCTTGCTGACAGCAGTGAACCCCAGTGTGATGTGATGTTCTGTGTAAATAAAAGACTCTTTGGTAAAAACAGAAGGCAGAGCTTAACAGGCACTACTGGTTGTTAGCGGATTCAGAACAAGATAAGTGTAGCATTGAGCATTGCTTCTGCTGAGTCAACATATCTAATCCCGGAAATATCAGCTTGTCAGAATATTGAGAGTCTTTGTTCTTTGTATAGCTTATGTCATGAAGTTATGAACAACATTTACGGGGTAACTTGTCCACATTTTTTCCTTTTTAAAGTGTTGGCATGTCACCCTGTCAGAGCAGATCCAAAAGACAGGAGTTCAAAAGCAGCTTGAGAAAGTCTGCAAAACTAGGAGAATGCTTTTCATTTTTGTTTCCTTTCAGGAACTACATGGCATATGATGAATTATAGCAAAAAAAGATAAACAAGTGTTTAACATTTCATTCCGCTTAAGTTATGAAATCAGCAGTTCCGACTCTTGTAGGAATACAGCATGGAAGATGGTGGAAGACGATCTCGGGTTTTTCTGTTTTTTTTTTTTTGTTTGTTTTTTTTTTCTAAAATTGATTTATAGCACAGGCTTTTATAATGTTTAACATACAGCAATTTAAAAAAAAAGTAAACCCTCTTTCGATTCTCAGGTTATATGTACTTTGTATACGTCTAGGAAATATATCTTTTAGTTGTTGTAATTTTAGTATTCATAGGTAGACAAGCAGAACCGTAAACTAAGCATCCTATAAATCAAATAGTAGTTTTCAAGTGTGCTGGGTATTAATCCTTTTCACCATATTGCTCTGCATATTAATGCAAAGAGCGTGTCAATATTAATTAGCTAATTAGTCAGGTTATCTGGATAAAGGTAACCAACCTGTTGTTCATTATATTGCATTTCCTGCTCTTGAAAAATATTGTATTTATTACTGTGAAAGGATTCACTCCTAATGGTCTTGAAATAGCCTTAGTACTGTCTCAGATTGATGGGCAGAAATAATAGCTTTCCACAGTATTGATTCCAACCTGCCAAGAATTAGTTATTTAAGTGCTTTTGATTAGTCACAACTAGTTGCTTTTAATCACTATTCCTGAGCAGTAAAGGTAGACCTCTTTGTTCACACACTGCTTCTGCCGTTTAATTGTCTGCCTTTTCCTCTAATTTTTCTAAATAAAAAGTCTTATAAGTAATATGTAATGTGTTCCTGTTCCTCTGAGGTTCCCAGTTGCCTTATGTTAAACCCTGCTAAGAGCCAAAGGCTTGTCTTTTTACATAAGAACTTAACATTGAAAGAGAGCCTACTTTGTGACAGCTTTCCATTGGAGGGCATGTATCACTGTGTGTATCTGGATGTGTCCGTCACTGTGTTGTCCATATGTCATTCGTCATTCGTTTTGAATGTCTTATTTTTTTTTTCTTTCATTTGATATTTATTGTATGCCACAAAAAAGCCATAAACAAAGATAAGAAAAAACATATTTCATGGCTGCAGCTTACGAAGTGAACGCTTTATGAAAAAGCCGTTCATCAGTATGAGGCAGAACACTAAAGTTTTTTTTTTTCTTCTTCTTTTAAAGGATTTTTGCTAAATATCCATGATGAATTCTTTTTCTTAAATTAGGCATAAACAAAAGACAAAAAGACTGTTTCACAGAACAGGAACCACAGTGGCATTCGCGGTCAGAGAGAATATTCAGAGGGTCGAACCAAGTCAGGCGGTAGAGCAAGGAGTGTTTTCTGACTAGTCAGTAATGAATTCTGCTTCACCGTGTCAGACAAGGAGGGGAAATGTAAGAGCTTCAATGAGCCCAGCAAAGTAATAGGCCGTACAATTTATTTACATCAACAGGGAATCAGTGATAGCAGTGGACTATTAGTCAGCCATACAGTGGGAAACAATCGTGTCATGTCTGCATCAAACTCGCCTGAGGCGGTGCTGCGCCTGTATGTGTGCGCCTGGGCCTGAAGTGTTGTTAGTGGTGACGCTAGCCAGGAGTGGCGATGCAGCGATAATGCCCAGCGAGAAACATGTCCCCTCAAGACCCCCACCGCACCCGCAGCCCAGTCCTCACCGGCTGCTGAATGAGTTAGCAGCTTCAGATCAGTGTCGCTTAATGTGGTTCTTCACAGGACCTTACAAAGTCCCATTCCTAGATTTGTAGAATCCACAGTAAAACCTTTTTTGGCTGAATTAATTGGGTTAATCGTGATGAATCAGTTATTGAATTAATTGTCAACCAATTTAAGTAATGGATAAATCGTTAATCTGGAGCATGCAGATTCAAAACAGTTCCTTTTTCTGAAAGAGCATGGTCAGAGAAGTCTTTTGTTTGTAAAAATGCTCGAACAGAAGTCTTCCAGTGGCATATGTTTAGCAACACCTGGTTAAAATTCTGTTTAAATGTTTATTTTCTTTTTTTTTGAAAAAGGAATGTAATTGTATACTTGCATTTATAGTACAATTTTAATATTTTTGTTCAATAATCTTAAGTGGTTAAATGTAAATTCTGCAGAATGTGGCTACTTTTTAATCCAATTAGTTGATTAATTCAGACTAATCGATTAATCAATTACTAAAATAATCGTTAGTTGCAGCCCGGGATACTTTACCATTATATATTTACCAGCAACTTTATCAGGTACATCTGGCTTTTACTGGGTTGAACCACTTTTTTCCTTAGAATATATTGATATAATGGCATCATACATTTGGTGAAGAATTATTGGCTGCACATGTCTCATGTCACATCCTAAAGGTGTTCTGTTGGGTTAATAATCTAAAAATCCGTTTTTATGGCTTGGTACATATCGTTCTGGAAATAGTCATCAGAAGATGGGTAACATATGTTTAAAGTCTTTTAACAACGAGGCAGCTGAATATATATCAATCACTTTTCAAAAAAATGCATAAGCTCTACAAATGTAAAGTATTCATGGTGGCAAGTTGTTCGGTCAGTGAACGTTCGACTATTTTTGACCCATATCTGAAGAAAGGGAGCACGATAAATTGATTAACACGCTAAAAGCTTTGCCGTCTGTTTTGCATGCGAGGCAACATGTTTCTAGATGACACTGATGTTGTATTCTTCTTTAAAGTTTGTGGTGGTTAGTTGTTTTACAGCCGGTTTGGCTTCAACAAAAGGCATGTCAGATAAACCAGCTCTTGGTTTCTCCTGTGTGATTGTCAGATTCACTGTTGATGTTGAACAATAGAAGAGGTGTACCTAATAATTTGGTCATTGAGTGTACATTTGTGGGCGTAAGAATGAAACATCTCACCAAACAACACTGAATTTCTAACCACCAGGGAAAAGCACCTCCAGTCAGTTAATACTATTTGTTTTAGCGTGAAAGGGCTTTTGTCAGAGGAAAAGAAAGGATCTGAGTGGCAAAGGCTTCCTCAAGTCCTTGGGGAGGTACAGTATGCGCCTATTAGAGATGTTTAACTTGCCACCTCCCTCTCCTTCAGGCCAGAAGTCAGGTAAATGACTTTTGGATTTCACTATGCAGGTCTGCTGAATGTCCCAGTTTGGACCGTTTAATATTAATGCTATAAAAAAAAACAGAAGAAAAAAAGGTGTTTCACAAAATGATGCTCTCAGTGTTTAAGCAGCTGATGCAGAGTTCTTTACCCACTGAGAGGTTAGTGGGCCATGGCTAGCTTCTGGAAGGCCTCCAGATGGAATTACGAGGGCAAACTGTGTGATAGCGGGACAACCAATGAGGCTGTCCTTGTATTCCACGCTGGTCCATTTGCTGCACTGTATGAGTAGTCTTTTTTTTTTTTTTTTTTTCTTGCTGAAGTAGCACAAAGGACAAAAGGACCAGGTCAGGACTTCTGGTTCCTTTAAAGCGACAAGGGCAAATGAGTATGGAAAAAGAAGGAATCACGTCTCCAAGCTAATGCCCTGTGCAGAGAAGTTGTAGAGTAATTTGCATCCCAGAATGTGTGAAGCCTGCTGTTTTCCCTCTCGTTCTGCACTAAAATAACCCTGACTTCAATCACAAACAACTCCCATATAGCAATCCAATTTGGCAGAGTTTGAGTCATGAATTTTTTTAGGAGGGGGTGGGGGGAGAATCTACTTTTTAGAATTATGCAAGTGTTCTTTAATAGGCAGGAGGATTTTTGCAACAGTGTATTGAAGCCATTGACCTTTTCTCCTGCCAATTTTATGTCTTTGAGTGGATTGAGACTATGAAATCTTTTCAGCAGTGTTCTTTTTTTTCACATTATACCATTGACAAGGCACTTTCAGTCAAGATTCAACCAAAAAGCTTTATTTTATGAATGCAGACACTGTTTCACCCAGAGTATTATTGAATCTTAAGTATCCCAATTCCACAATTTCCTGCTCACTCTAAATCCCTTAATGGTTTATGTTGTACATTGTAATAAACAACGGATGATTCAGTGCCATACAAACATTTTATACCTCCTTCATCCTTTTGCCTTTTTGTTACTATCATGAAAGGGTATCTGTGTGTTAGAATGGCTCTATTAAAGTCCAGACTTCAGTCCAGTGTAGAATCTGTATTTCTCTTTTGCTGCAATAAGACCATAAACAGCTTTTTATTTCACGTTCATGTTTTTTAAACAATTTTTATTTCTCTTCCCCCGTTACAATTTAGTGCCCTGACTCAGCCTGCAAGCAGGATCTGCTGGCCTACCTGCAGAGAATCGCCCTGTACTGTCATCAGCTCAACATCTGTAGCAAGGTGAAGGCGGAGGTGCAGAATCTGGGCGGAGAGCTCATTGTTTCTGGGGTAAGTTTGTCATTTGAAAACAGCACATGTTCTTCTCCATCATCCCTGATTGTCCCAGACAGGTTTTTAATCACCAAACCCCTACAGTTGACTATTTAAGCTATTTTTTTTTTTTTTTTTTGCTTGAGGTCACAATGGAGCTGAGATGACAGGTTAAAGGATTATGCAGAATGATGCTAATGCAAAATAATAATAATTATTATTATTATTACTTTAAAAAAACAAGATCATTGTTTCACAATTAAACTTTGCATCACGTAAACAAGATCTCCAGGTGGTTTTCTAATCATTATTGATGCAGTCAAAGTTAATTTATTAGTAATCAGTGCGTGACATCCTACCTTTACCACAGTTAGCTCAAGTGAAAACTTAATTAGATGAATCTGATGATGGTTATGCACCACCACACTTAACCACGTTATAGTTTTGGTACCACCAGAGTAAATCCAACCTATATGTCAATTTGAAACAAAGGGCTGTCTGTTATTGCGCAATAGTCAGCCAGTGTTCATGTTGTTTCACTATGAGTTGAATATTAATCAGAGAAATACATATCTAATCAAATACCAATCAATTCACTGAGTGTGTTTGCTTAGCAGTTCTAATTATACAATGTGTGGAAATTCAAAATGTACCATAGTGGATTTATTGCACATTTCAGAGCTTTCTACTTCAGTAAAAGGTGTCTTTGTTTAATAATTATATGCATGTCCTAATTCAACATGCTTCATTGTTGGTTAGGAAAACATAGAAGGTTTTATAGAAGAATTTAACCTCATCTTGTGTGTTTAACTCACATGTCTTCCAGATGCTGATCCATTATTGATTCATCTCTGTCTGTTCATTAACAGGCATCTTAAATTTAGCTATTTTATCAATTAATTTCCGTGTTGTCCCGAAAGACAAAGAAATACATTCAAATGATTAAATTTTAGTATTTATTGGCTTTACGTTCTGTTTTGAGAGATTTTAAGATTTTATAAATATATGTCCAGTATCGTATTCTCATTTTAATTTCTATATGAAAACTAGGGAATTACAAATTAGTCAGCCCAAGAAATATATTTGAACTTTTTTCTTTTACTTGAAAAATTGATAAATGATATATAGTTGGACTAAATATTTAAAAAGTAATTAAATAATTACTGGAAACCTCTCTTTTCCCTCTTCCCTTTCCGGGGGGAAACCACTGATGAAAATTCCAATGTCTTTATTCATCACTATCAGCATTTTTGTTTATGAAATCTCAGGCAGATTCCAAAGATGTATGTTGACTCAACAATATACATCTTTAATAACTAAAAAAACATATTAGGACCTCAATTTGGAATAAAATGCAGTACATAGCAAATCTGCTCTTGGACAGGTTTCGTGTCTCTTTCTGCTAGAAATATCAGAGGCTCAGTTGTTTCCCGGCAAAGACGAAACTTTGAGGACTAGAATAAGAACTTCAAAGATGAGATTCCTGGAACTGTTGTTTTGATTCAGCAGCCCAGTTTTATGTGCATTTCATCATCCTGTATAATAGTTTGAGGTTTAAATGAATTCTTGACACTTTATTAGTTAACTTCGGACATGATAGTGCCACCACTGTGATTTACAACTGCTAAGTTATTCTTGTGGCTTGATGCCTTATTGTTATCATTTTGACTAAAAGTTTGTCGAAGTAAGACTATAGGATAGTTTGGTTTAACCTAAAGGTGCTGATTTTAGAGAGGGACTCCTTTGCAAGATATCGGTACTAGACAAATATGCCTTACAAATAAAAACATCCAATTTCGTTATTCTTTGAAAAAGAAATTACAAATGACAGAAAATGTTTTCAAAAACTTGGTTTTATTTCAATCATCTCTTCCGGAAGTTGACCTGGTTTCTAAGTCCAAATAACTGCAAGCTGTGAAATCTGGTTGTAAAACAAGAGGCCTTGAGTGGGATGATGTCACTCTGAAGCTCTCGCTGCAAAAAATTCAGATTTTCAGAAAATTAAATCTTCATAAACAGCAAATTCAATTATTCAACAGAACCGATTTATCACCCAGCCCTAGTTTGAACTAATTATCTTTAATGTGCTCTAATTCACAAAATTGCTTTAAGACATTTTTTGCTGTCTAAATCCTTAATCACCCTTCTCTTATCTGCATTGTCACGCAGTCATCGGTACACAGAAGACGACGAGAATAAACAGGGCACTTTCATTTCATTTTGCCCCATTTACATTATGTCGCTTGCCCACTTAAAGTTCAACTTGACTTATTTTATTATTTATACTTTGGCTTCCAATGCGTGTTTAGTTGATACTCCATGATTTCTCTGCTTTCTCGTAGCTTTTCTTCACATTAGATATGCAAGTCCTGCTGAGGTTTCAACCTTTTCATGGTGGCCAGCTGGACTCCACACTCATTAAATTGAAACAGTTGACTCATCTCAGTGTGATGTAGGAGGAGGCCCCCTGGCCGCCGGCCCTTAAATGTCAGGCAAACAAAACAGAAGTAGACATAGGTAGACCTGACCCTTGCGTCTGCTCATTAAGAAATACTAAAATAAGTCGTCATATAGCGAGGGCCGTATTTTTATCCATCTTAATTGCTAGATGCATCGGAGATCCCGAAAGGTACTTCACATAGCTTCTGCATCCTGATGTTGAAGGCGAAGCCAAGAAAGTAATTGCTCTTTTCCCTCATGTCACACATTGCCTTTTTGACATTTTTCTTTATTCTCCCTCCTGTAGTTGGACAGCGCCACCTCTCTGATCCAGGCAGCCAAAAACCTCATGAATGCTGTGGTGCTGACTGTAAAGGCATCCTATGTAGCCTCCACCAAATACCAGAAGGTTTACGGCACGGCCGCGGTTAACTCACCGGTGGTTTCCTGGCGCATGAAGGCTCCCGAGAAGAAGCCTTTGGTCAAACGGGAGAAACCAGAGGAATGCCAGACGCGCGTGCGACGAGGCTCCCAGAAGAAACACATATCCCCCGTCCAGGCCCTCAGTGAATTCAAGGCCATGGACTCCTTCTAAAAAAAAAATATAAAATTAAAAAAAAAAAAAAAAAACACGATGGTATAAGTCGGTGAAAAAAAAAGTCCCTTTTCACATTGTGTTAATCTACTTCCGTTTGCTGTGTGTGCTTGGTGACACCGCAGGAGGACTGCAGTACATATTTAACTGCCTTTACTGTGGCTCGGCTAACACTGTGGTCTTCATGGCTCACAGAACACCAACACACCCGATAGTATTTATTGATCTTATTGTAGCTTAATGTGAGAGCCAAAATGTGACAAACTACTTCTGAAAACCGGGACTTAATATTTATCAAAAGAGGAAAAGGGGCAAATAACAAAAAAGAAAAAATCCCAGTCGATATTCTAGCTATATCATTAACGTGCTGCAGACTGGCTGCTTGTGAACACACTAAAACTGAATGGAAACTGAATGAGTAGAGGAATCATTCTATGCTGAATAAATTGGTGGTTTTGACCCCTCTTGATTTTTTTTTCTTCCAATCTGAATGTTAACCTGTAGTTTTAGGAATATCCTATGTTAAAAATCCTGAGAAGCATCAGGATCCGAATAGTTTCCTTCCTCATAACGATTACTATGACAATAATCCACATGGTGTTTTCTTTTTTCTACCAAAGCACATTTATGGTCTAATGTATTCCCCCTTTAAAATCTCTTTTATTTATAGATTTCATCACTAACTATGATGAGCTTGTTTGGAAGTTGTGTAGCGTATCATTTAGACAGAGAGGATTGATTAGTTGTGGTTTGCTCTGAGAATAGAATCCCTGCATACAGTAACTTTATATTCACCCTTCTCTAATAAATTCCTTAACTTGACCCTCTAAGTTTCCTGTGTTGTTCTTACCAGCATGTATGTATACTTGCTCCTCACTGTCGGGGAGTAAGAAGGTAGACATTCACAAAGAAATGCAGCCCATCAATCTCCAACACCAAGTTGCATTTATTTTTGCATAAGTTTGAAGTTCTTCACAGTAAATGCAGAAGTGATCAAAGAAATGCAGCTGAACATCTTTTTTTTTCGTAGTTTAATTAGCAGAGAGAGATTAAGTCCGTTCCTGAACTGACAATGCACTCCCTGTCATTTGGGTGGAGGAATTATGTAATAACGTTTTTTTCTAATTTAATAAGTGGTGCTGCAATATGCAAGATAATGGAATGAATCAAAATGTTGCAATGTCTCCACTTTTCTTCTCCTGCACTAATATTTCTACGAGCTTTCAGCTGACGGTATTTTTTTTCCATGACAATTGCGCAACATAAATGGTTCCAGTCATTCAGAATGCAAAGCCGTTTCCTTTAGCTGTTGTCTGCATAAATAAATAGGGATGGGATTTATCCTAAAAGTGTGCTTTGTACCTCATTTAAATTTGGAAAATTGTCAGCCCAGGGAGTTTCTTTCTGCAAAGGGTCATTTCTAATGAGCAAATCTGTCTCTGCCATGTTCAAAATTAGAAAAGGCTTTAACAAGTTTGCAGTCGAAACAAATACCCTAATTAATTTAACTGTAGGAGTATTTCAGTGGGTACAAATTGTAGTTAATTTAAAGGACCAAGCATCATCTTTACAGATTTAAAGACCTGTATTGAGAAAGTCTTTAAATGCAAAAATGTTTTGATCCAGTGTCATAGGTCAACTTTCGTACTTTATTGTGACTTGCGGTGTTAATATTTTTGAGATGTTTGCGCCAGTTCTCCTAAACAAATGGCTTTTTCCGTCAACATCCTAAATGGATGACTTCACACAGAGATTCCCAGACGACATACCTTTAGCTTGTCTTTTATTTCACAAAGGTCAAAGTTCTCCTTGAACTTTTCTTTTCCAAAGCGAAACATATACTTTCATCCGGACATTAACGTTTCCCTTATTGTTTTTCCGTTGCCATCGACATGACATCCACTGACCTTGGCTCTTTCTTTGATATCTACAAGGACTATAAACGGCCTGGCATTTCCTTCTCTTTGTGGTTTAAGCTTTGTGTCTTCACCACAGAGAGTTGCTGCAGAAATTTGTGAACTGCCGTCTGTTCAATGAAGTCCAAGAAACTGAGGTCGTCCTGCTGAAAACGCCTTTCAGCCATGTCACATCTACACTTAAGCTTCTCCGAATTGGATTTCTTCATACCAACAAACATCAACTGGAGAATAAATGTTCCCTTTTTATTAATTAAATAATTATAATTCATTTATTTAAGGGTTTTAGCATTTTATGTGTCAAACTAACGCAAAGAGGTAACTAATTGTGAAAGTGGAGAAGAAAACATGCAGAGTTTTCAAATGTTTTACCAATAAAGTTTGGTATGAAGTTGTGTCCATCCCACCTTACTCTGACCTGCTGTGACAAATAAAACAAGACTATTTATACTTGGGCAAGCCAATAAATGAAAAGCAAATCCTCGTATTTCAAATCCTTACTTCACCTGAGAAACTAAACATTTACTTTAAAAAGCGTAAACTATGCCATCTTTGCTTCTAAACATTTAACTCAATTTTTATATTCAGTAGATATAAATGCAAACTTTTATCAGACGATCAGTAAAGTTTGAAGAACTTGGGAGTTCAAGTTGAACTCCAAAGTTCTTCTCAGGCGTAAAAGCCCGTATTGACCGATGAAGCCCATATCAATTCGGCTTAAGCCCGCTGAGTGTCACAGGCTTGAACAGAAGGTTTGGGGAAAAGGGACCAACAAAATGAGCTGAGTGATCAGCAGTCAGAAAGGGAACAACATAATGTTATGATCTTACGGTGACGATGTTGGTCCCCTTTAAGGCAATAAGATCAGTGTGAGGACAACCAACGTGGAGTGTTGCAGAGCTTGTCTGATTTTTGGCATGCCGCTGGGGCCTGGCTGCAAACTCGCTTCACGGTGAGTGATTTCAGCGAATTGGGTCGTTTTAAGAGTCGGCACAGTGCTTTCCTTTTACATAGCGGAGTCGTCGAGTCCCCGAAGGCCTCGCAGCCTCACTCTGCCATTAAAAAACGGAGAACAGATCAGCTAATTGCCGCACGCGACCTTGATCCTCTCGCAAATCAAAATCATCGACGAGCTGAGCTGTCCCAATAATGGTTCACGCAACACTGGTTTAGATTATTCTGCAATTCAGCCTCTGATAATAAATGAGGTTCTTTATGTTTCCACATTGTAGTGCTAATGACCATTAAACACAGCATGCATTAGGCATCTGTGCATCACCAGAGTACCCTCTATTTAGGAAACAGGGCCACAGGGGAAAAGTAGTAACACAATCCAGTTAATGGAGGGATTAATTCCTGGCTGTGGTGCCGTCTCTCCACCAAAATAATCCCTGTGTGTATCCGTCTCCACAATCCAAATAACACAAACCATGATGGCTGACAGCCTGCTCTCTGAAAATTAAAAAGAAAATAAAAAAGAAATAATTAAAAGGACATAATGATGTTAGCAGAAACACCAGCGCGACGTGGGATTTTTACTACTTTGATTTGTTAGATGTCTAAAGCAGGATGTGGTGTATTGAAGGGATTAAAACCGAGTTCTAATCTAGTTAAACAGACCGCCCTCAGAGCAGGCACAGAAATAGATGGAGAGGAAAATGACTGCCCAGGCCTCAGAGGGAGAATGTTGATGAACAGCCCACAACCAGCTGCTGCAATATGTTATTCTGCCTTTCGTGCCACCGTGTCAGAGGCCTTGTGACATCGCACACTTTGCCATCTGCACATATTGACATCGGCGCTCTGAGGGACCTCTCTTATGGCTGCAGAAAGAAACCGTGTCACAGTTGCATGCCCCTCGGTACCCAATCAGCACGGTTTAAAGAGATATAAAAGGTTATCAATGGAACATCATTCTTGTTCTCTGAAGTATGCATGGCTCTAGACGTAGGAAGCGGTATTTTCTGTTTTACTTGGATTCCCTTATCTTTACACAGACACCAGTGATATCAACAATACATATTTCAGAGCGGATGATTGTATTCCGCTTGAATTCCCCTGACATTACTGCTACAGATTCATGGCAGACACTTTTTGGGGAGATATAAAAATGAAGCCGCAGATTTCTTGCCTTCCTAATTTATTCATACGTTTTCTGCCAAAGGTCACACCGGATTCGCAATCTTATTTTCCTTAACAAGTCACCAAGTGGAGAGGTTCTTGATAAATCATGATCTCCTCTGAAAGTTGGGATGTTTTGCAAAAGTATGTTTTAAAGCTCAGCGCCAGAAAACAGTTTTTCATGCTTCCTCGATTCTAACTCCAACAACGGGTCTTTAGAGGTCAAGTGGACGCAGTGTGGCTGCCCAGATTCACTCTCCGCCTGTCACACTCAGTCCATTTTCACATTTCACACATCCAGGTAGTGATGATATTAAGTGCCTGTTGGTTATACATTCAATTTACAACACATATTGTGGTCAATATGTTGAGATACCGACATGAAATATTCAGTACCAAAAACGTTTTAAACCACCCATACTTTTTCTTTACTTTACTTTTCTTAACTTGTTGGCATTTTAGGACAATAATGCCACCAAGTTAAAATAATTGCAGGTAAGTGCTTCAATCATTTTAACTCTGTTTGAAGCAGGGGTAAAATATTCCACTGAGATCATTTTACTCTTAAAAGAAGATGATACATCATCAGTTGTTGTTGCTCTTTTTGTCCAAAGATAACACTTATGGTGCTGTAAAAAAGGATGTGCGTCTTGCTTGACACTGAAAAAAATTGGATAAAACAAATGTTATCAAAATGACTTGAATGAACAAACAAAAGCAGCTTTTACGTGAAAACCAGCCATACTTTGCATCAAACAGCAATCACCCCTGTACCTAATTACATTTTCCCCCTTCGTGAATGTTAAATTTAGCTGAGTTCTGCAGTGGTTTAAATGTTTTATTTTCTGTTTTTTGTTGTTGTTGTTTTTGGTGCACTCATGTGACTTGAATAACAACCGATAAACATAGACACATTTTTGCGCTGCACCGCATGTTTTTTTTGCATCGCCCTTGGTAATCTTGATGTGAATCCTCACACATTGCAAAAACAACTACAATTTACAACCTTTTCTTAGGATATAAAGAATCTTGCCTGTTTGCGTCCCTCATTTATCAGTGGTGGTGACCTCATCCTTCTATCATGGAGTCCAATTTGTTTCATGGTGCAGGTTGAAACCAGCACTCCAGATTAATCCCTGTCAAACTCAAGCCCTGCAGATGCTGTGCTTTTGGTTCACAATCTGTATTAATCTTCCCCAAGTCTCTTCTCTCTGCGCCATCCTGTGACACTGCTAGATAACACCAACGAGTGGAGAAGAATATCCTTAAGTCGTGTTTTTTGTTCAACTTTTTGTATAATCGTGTATTCAAACAACATATACAGGACTGAGAACTGTTGTAACTTTTTCATGGATAATTGTCACTACCAGTGAACAGCTGTTTAAATGCTGTTTCCATGAGCATCTGCTGGTTCAGATTTTATACTTAGTTATTTCATTGGACTCGACTTTGTTACTCTAGACACTGCCACTGTCTGGACATCCATCTCTAAAAGTACTAGATACCAAATTGTTGTTATTAAAATTGAATAGTAAACTGTTATCAATACTCCATCATGCATCACTGGCACTTCGTCGGACTGACAGATTTCTGTTGACTTATTTATCACTCTGTTCTGAGATAACGCTCATTTTCCTCTTTTGTTTAGAATGTATTTTTGTGGAAATATTCATTAATGAAATGTATATTTGCATTGTGGGAGAAATGAGGGTTTTAAGAGTCAAGATGAAGAACTGAATGGGAAAGCATTTGACAAAAGTACTGTATGTACATTTAAGAGAAGGTTAATTGAATAATAAAAATGTATATATTATATATGTGGCTTCTATACATAATTGTATTTTTTCTCACCCAAATATAATATTATTAAGTTTGTTTGTCATACACGTGTTTGAAGCTCAAGGAGCAGGAAGTTCACCTGAATGGACAAGTAAAACACTCTTTGAAAAGATGTTTTCCATCTTTAAAGATGATTGAAAACATACTGATTAATATGAGCTACTCACATTAATCATAACTCCTACATAAAAGGGTTATATTAATTCACGTGTCTGCAGATATGAGCTCAGAATTTGGTCAGAAAAAAGCAAGTGAAGCAACCAGGTTAGGGTGATTATTCAACCAAAGGTGAACTTTAACTGCTCCATTGTAAGTGGATGCAAGCTGCAGTCCCCTGCATCATAGTCAGATGTGCTATATGGCCCAACACCATATCCATATATCTCACTGTGCTAGATAAAGGTCACAGTACCTCCTGCATTCGCATGGAACACTTGCAGTGGACATAAATCATGTGCTGCACAAATATGTAACGTGAATGTGAAACCAAGATATACTTGAATGCACACACACCACTTACAGTATTGTTCTTATGGAAATACATCACAGGTTTATTCATGCTATCAGAGTCGTCGAGCTGATCTGACCCACATAGCTCTGCCATATATTTTTATAGTCTGAGAAAATCAAAGAAGACGCGCTGCAAAAATTTGGTCAGGTTATGTAAAGTGAACAAAAACACAATGGGAACAGAGTCTTTGTCCTACATAATTAAAAAAAATGCATTCATGCTAAAAAGGCTATAATGTGTATACTTCTGTTTTAGGCTAACAGCAGCAGCCTCCACAGAAGTCATTTAAATGTGTACAGAAGCCTTCCACAGCTGCTGTACACGGAAAAGAAATAATATTAAAAAAAAAAAAAAAACACACACACACAGCTGGTTTGCTGGCTACATGTTCTAAGCACTTTGGATGCTGTCAAAGGACACCAGGATTCCCAGGCAGAACCTCCTCAATTACCTGCTCAGCAGGATGGCAGTGATGGACAGGGAGAAGGAGGGGAGAGGGCAGGGGCTATGCCGCTGTCTCTGGGTGTAATGGACAGTGGTGCTGCCAGCTGAAGAGTTTGGAAGGGGACCATGTCCGTAGTGTTGTGCTGACCTTTACAGTGATAGGCAGTTTAGGGATTGTGGGCTGTTATTTTGTCAGTTTCAGACTTGTCAGTATGAGAGAGAAAGAAGGTGAGAGATGGGCACCGCCAGCAAAGGGTAGGTAGTTGTAACAGCCGTCCTATTAGAGAGAGATACCTGGCCGGGGGACTTTTTGCCAAACCTCTGTGGTCAGCTGACATTGTCATTTGCAATGACAAGACGTATAACTTTGCAACCTTTTTGAGAAGCAAAATAAGCGTTTAGTAAAATAATAAATGAGTCATTTATGCTTTTATCCCGATTTTAGCTGATCTTAGACTAATTGTGTCTACCAGTTCCCTCAGGTTACAGCTGTCTTCATGCAGCCTCTTTCCCTTGTGAGTGGGTGAGTCTTCTTAAGGCGCTCCAGTTTCCTCCAGCAATCTAAACGCTTGCATGCTAGCATAAGCAGAGTCTTAACTTGCAATAGGTAAGGATGGAAGCATGCAATAATGTTGTATCTTTATCAATAATGTTGTAGTGTCTTGATATTTTTATTGTTTTCAAATGTATAATATGGAAAAAATAGCCCCCTTATTCCTCTTTGTTTTCGTCTTGAAAACATTTATAAATTAATATTAATAAGTGTTAATTTATTGTAACTAACACGTTTTAATTACAATAAATTAAAACACGTGAATTTATTGTAATTGTGTATATTAAATAGCATACAACTACAGTAACACGCGTTTCATGACACAAGGGGAGTTATCTGATAACCAGTCTGACTTCGTGGTCAGCCATGTCTGTCCAAAAGCTGCATTCATTCAGTTTCCATGTGAACCAGCGTTTCTCCCACTGGTGTCAGTCTTTGTAATTTTTAGTATTGTATCAGGTTCTTGCGGCAGGACATGCTGCTTTTCTGTTTGCAAATAAAGATATAAGTTGACAGAAAATATGACCAGCAGAGGAGGAGATGACTGAAAGAAAATGTGGAGGATATTAAGTCAGCAAGAAATATTTAGCATCCTCCAGCTTCAGACCATTCTGGATTGATCCAAAATAGATCCTGTCTCTGTAGCAGGGCTATTTGACTTTGTCTGTGACAACTGACAACTTTTTTTTTAACAGTTGTTGCATGGAAGGGTTAGTTTAATCTTGATTACACACTGTATACAGTCAAACTCTGAAATAATATGGGTTTCCAAACAATTCTGTTTCATTGCCTTAAGTGCCAATTTAAAGTTTTCACTATGTACAAGTTTTATTTTTCTTTAACCACGTGTAATCAACCTGAACTTCGCTCTTAACAGCAAGGATTACCAAACCATGCTGGAGGTCCACAAAAAAAAAAAAAAAAACTGACTAATTTCTTCATTTACTGTGCAGCCCAGCAGATGGTACCTTAATGGCTTACTGTTCAAAATACATAACAGAAGGGACAGGGCTGTCATTGCTTAAATTACTCAGCAAAAGAGCCAGAGTGGCACAGACTGAAATCTCCTTTGCAAATTTGAACAAGGTCATATTAAATTGTTCAGTAGTTGCCCAAAATGGCTGGAGAACCAGCTTGATTTATGTCTGTCTGTAATTGAATGAGGAAAGAGAGTGACCTCTGCTAAGCCTGAAAATTCTAGCACACACATGGGGTGTGGAAGAATTATTTCCTCCCATCACCAACCATGATCCTCTCTACAACTATTAACTATATAATGAACATTAGCTTTCAGAGAGAGTGGACACCAGAGGAGCTCATCGGCTGGAGTCCATACTTACCCATCAGGAGGGATGTGCTTTCATAGAGCGTAAGAAGCGAATGATGACACTTTAAACAGTGTGCTGCACGGTCAGCAGATTTTTTTTATGTGTTTTTTAGCTGCAACTACATAAAGCAAAGCTAGCTACTCCTATAAATCAAGCTACAAAATAAAACCACTTGTTTTAATGGGTCATCATATCATGAGGTTTTTCTCTTTAGGGAAGTATCCACCAACTGAGGTACAAGCTGTTGGAGTCAGTTGGAGCTGAAGTGTATAATGTAGGGGACACTCAAAAGCTGTGCAAAAAAAAAAAGAAAAAAAAAGAATGGAAGATATGTGAAGAGCTAATTTTCATTATTTTTACATGTGGACTCAAGTGTAATCTTTTGGAACTTTTAGGAGAACAAATGAGTCTTGATCTTGCACATCTTTTATATGTATCTTGCAGATTAGATAAGCAAAAATCTTGTCCTGCTAGTTGAACTTCATTAATACTGGAGGTTCATTAAACATATGACAATAAGTGTCTGTTCTAAATTATAATAAAATGCAGGCTTGTTATGTCCAGTCACTTGTTCAGCAGATTTGATTTAAACCACACTGTCAATTATACTGAATGCTAAGTTTGGATGGTTTCTGACTTGCTTTAATTTTTGACCATTTCATGTTTTATTGATCAAATAATTATTATTATTATTTTTATTTTGCCTATTATTAAGTGGGAATTTAATGGTTTTATACAGGCATGGGGTAATTAAGTAGGTTTTTGTCCAAATTCATCTCAAATTATTTACATGGGACCCTCTTAACCTTTGGCAGCTCTCTTCTTTTGGAACCTTTTACACAAACAAACGTTGAATTACTGTATGACTCAAAACCCTGTAATCTCAAAAACTCTGCAGTGTTGTGCAACAACACAAGCAAAAAAGTTAGAAATTCAGTTGCTGATACAAGTTAAATAAATAGATAAATAAATATATATATATATATATATATATATATATATATATATATATATATATATATTTTTTTTTTTTTTTTTTGAAAACTACATTATAAATAAATGTGCTTATCCTTTGTAATGGCTCATGAGGTAGTACTTTTTTTTTATCTTATAAGCAATATTGTAAACTTTTTGGTTGTCAATAAAGTCTTTTATAACCCTCTCCCCTCCCCGTAAGGTCTGCACAACACTGCAGAGTATCCATAATCGCTACTATATTGGAAAATTATTAAAGATTGTCTTCAAGAACCTTTATTCTTTCCATACTGGAGGAAAGAATAAAACTCGTTAATGCAACGAGTTTTGGTAAGTTTTTGTTTTTGTGCTTTAGCATTTAAGCACGGTGACGAAGAGCCGGAAACTGCGACACGAAGCAATTTAAGCCTTTATTTTCAACATCGTATACCTCTGTGTATTTTATGTTTATTATTTGGGTTTATATTGTTTTTAAAATATTGCCCTTTCTGGAAGAAGATTAAAGCGGCTTAGATGAACGTGCAAGCGCCATTTTGTTTTTCAGGTCAAGTAGCCCTGCAACAGACCTTGATTTTGACTGAAATTCATCCTTATTTTTGCCATGTGGACTAAAATTATATTTCTTGTGGCCTAGCCTGCAGGGCACAGTTTCAATTCCCCCTGAGAAGACCCTGGATTTCAGATGTGAATGTCGGAGCCCTCCCCTGTGATCTCTAGGACTGCTATTAGGACAAGGCATGGTTCCACCTTCACGGTAAACTCACTGCTACACCAAAGTAGGAATTTAACTTTTCTCTGAATAGATTAGACATGGACACTTGTGTGCAACTGATCACATCACGTAAGTATTTGCTAAGCTGAAGAACAATGGAAACACTGTTCTATTTTTGCAAATTATACTGTTTGACATTTGATATTATTTTGAGCTTCAAAGGATACTTGTATGATTAATTTAAAGTGCTACTATTGATTTAAGAAGGTGAATTGTGTGAAACGTGTGATTAGCTTAACCTTAAAATTAAGCAAACATGAAGTGTATTACCCAAAATCATACTAAAGAAAATAAAAACAAAATAGAAATAAAATTAGATTAGAAAAACATTTGAACATAAAACCTGTTATTTCAATCCTTGACACAAAAAGGTGTTCTAAAGCTACCATATGCAAATTAATGTGCCTAAACTCATTTAACTGTTTGTCTTGTCTTTTGCCAGCTGTTATCTATGTTGCTTTGATCATGACTATTACACCAAGTTTGCCAGTAGCAAATCTAGAACTGCTCCAATCGTCTGTATTCCTCTGCATCAGTGCTACACATGCATATCCTACATAATATTTTACAAGGTCCGAGCTGTAAATGGGATTTTGGACCATACCTTTTTGCACTTCAGAAATCCCTGTACCTCTATCATGTTCTCTTCTACTCAGCTCACCTGCTTGATTCAATACAGCTCTGAAGACTATAGTGGCCTTGAAAAAGATTGATTACAACAGAAAAACCTAAACAGTCTACACGTTTTCATGGTTCATTGTAGCTTTAATGAATTGGGTGAAGCATGCAATGGCTCTTTGTTGAAACATGGTGTGTTGTTAATTGTGAAACTCTTTTATTCGTCATCTGCTTGTGTTGGTCTACTATGTCTTCTGAAGCGCACAACTAATGCAGCTGTTTACTAGAAAAATTGAAAGCGCTTCATGCCTCCTTCTGCTAACAAGCTTTATGGCACCTGCCCACTCTGCCAAAGGTTTCAAAAGCTGGTTCAATGACCAAGGTGTGACTGTGGTTGATTGGACACCAAACTTGCCTGACTTAAACCCCGGTGGGGCATTGATGAAGATGAGGCGCCAGACCCAGCAAAGCAGATGAAGGCGTATAAATAAATATATTTGTTAGAAGCCAGACATTTCTGTAGCCTTTCGTAATAATGTAATTTACTGAGACGCTGAATTTTGGGTTTTTATCTGTAAGCCATAATCAATATTAAAATATATAAAAACTTGAAATATTTCTATTTATAGAGAACCTAGTTAACACATAAATTTCAGCTTCAGAAATTATTTGCAAAAAATATCAAACTTTTCCCCGTATGCTAGTTTTTTTAATTTGCTGATATATGAATACAGTAGTAGGTTGTTAATTTTCAAGGGAACTTACAGATGTCTTAAGGAGCTTTGAGGATTTCAGGCAATGTGGTTAAAATATCTCATTCTCTTTCTAAAAAGAATGCCTTTTTTATTTATTTATTTATTTTTATTAGAATTCAAATCATTTTTCCCCAAATGTGTGTGAAGTTGTTGTCAGGAATATCATTGACCTATTTAAACACACGTTTTATGATTACACTATGAAATGGCTCACCAGTGCAGGTTTAAGCAGTGTGCTGCAGTTTGACCTCGTACTCCATTAACCTTACTGGGTATTTGAGCAACATGCATTCTTTTTGTCATTTCTGTTCTACGGAGGGATGAGGACACGGTAATATCCCCAGGCTTTATGCAGCATATCGCCACACAAAGAGCGGGCCTGTTGTGAATGTTTCCATTACTGTCCTGTTTGAATTAACCTTGCCAAGCCTGTTCTCTAACTCAGAGGCAGTTCTCACAGCATGACAGCGTTGTGTTAGCCAGTGGCTAATTCCTTCTAATTGAGTAATGACAACAATTCAGTCTAGTGACACCTGCACTAGAAGGTTAGTCCAAAGCCTTGCCAGCGCCACACTGAGAAACTAAGTCAAACCTACCTTGTACCACACAGTGCACAGCAGGTGATCTCCTCAAATCCAATAAATCTAACTGCAGGCATCGAACACACACACACGTCCGCACGCACGCACTCACACACACACACACACCACACACACACACATTGGTGTTGGCAGAAGCCACATCCTGCAAGAAGTTTTGGTTGTGGGCAGTTTGTTGTGGTCTTATCACAAAAATGCACTAGACTAAATCATAGCCTGTTCTTGTTGGGGATGAGCCCCAGCCATTGTTTGTGAAGTTATTACCTCGGTACACTGAACTTAATGTTGGGCTTAACACACTGAAACGACTGTTAATACACGTGGAATGGCTGTCTTCCTATGCTGGTGACTGCATTGGTCTTAACCACCCAGGAAATGATGCATTAAATTTTGTGGTTACATGTGCACAGGAAGTCTTTATCTTCAGACTGTAGTTTTCACAGCTTACAATAAAAAAGACTTTATGATGTGGCGGCTTAAAAAATGTCAGGATTTAAGTGTTTACAAGATTAGAACAAAAAAATACAAGTGTACAGATGAAATTACACGCCTTGGTCTTTACTTTTTTATTATTCCTATTTTTAATCTCACATTTAATGATGATAAAAAAATAAATGTTGATAGAAATGGTATTTAGACATTTCCATGCCAGGCCTTCATTAACTCTTCATTTCTCACCCTTCGGTTCAGTTCTTTTTAATTAGGTGAACTGTAACTCCTTATCTGCAACTCCTAAAGGCATTAAATTGAAAGAAAAAAAAAAGGAACATCCAAAAGCTTAACTCTCCATATGGCAGCTTTAGCCATCAAACATGTATATTTGGGCAGGAATAATGGAGCATATGCACGCTTAGCAGATTACTGTAAAAAACAAACAAACACAAAAACCGTTGGGAGAAATTCGAGGTTTATGCCATTTTGTGACAAGAATACAATTTCACTGACTGGCACATGAACAGATTCCATGATCAGTTAAAAAGCATGCACTTGGGGACATGAAGTAGCCCGTTGCTACTTTTTGTCAAAGATCTCGAGCTCTAGGTTTCACTAAGCATTCTTCATGCCCTTTTAATTTCATTCATGTGGCACTTAATAGGAACAGGAGCTTGGAGTGCGGCACCAAGGTACTGTTCTATCCATTAAATGTTCAACTGCACATTAAATGCATCTGTATCTTCATGTAAGTAGTTCAATCCATCAATATTATGGCTGTTATATTGCTTGACCATGGTCCAAGAGAGACCAATGATAATAAGTTTAGTTTGAACATGAAATATGGTCAACATCCACAGCCTTGTTTGTGCAATAGAAGAAGCAAAGAAACAGAAATCAATAAGTATTGCTATCGTAGAGTAGAACTGGAAGATGCTGCCAAAAATTAAATGTAATTTTATTTTATTTTTGTACATATTGGTCAATAAAGAAAACATTTTATTTTACTAAGGGAGGTAAAATTCAGATTGCTAATCTATAACAGACTGTTGTGGTGTGGTGATGAACACTTAGTGCACACAAAGATCACTGATCTTCTATACTTGCTGTTATAAGCTTGAGCTGTCAAGCTTTTAACAGTCAATGTTCAATGCAAATAATGTAGGAATAATTTCACTTGTTCTTTTCCTATGCCCAGTGTTTTTACAAAACAAGGTGCTGGAGGCTAATTATGTCATGTGCTTGTGTGTATTACAGAACCTAAATTTAGTTGAACCCTGAAGGTAGAAGGTGAATAAAAATATATTTAAAACCTAAACCAGCGGTGCTGCAAGGCAGAATGTCCAAAACGTGCTTTCAACACATTAACATAAAAATAAAACTAACATGATTATTACAACAAATTCACCCACACATTTGTGATGTCGAACACCGGAGCAAAAGAAGTCCAGATCAGCACAATTCTGTTTAAATCCTTCTGACATTCGGAAAACACTTTACAAACAACAGTTATCTGATCTCAGTTTTATTTCATTTGTTCATTTATTTTTGCTGTTGTCAGCAAGAGTTATCAAATGAACAACTTGGTCTAACCAGCCAGTGTCTAGTAGTGGATATGTCTAATCTAGAGGGTGGAAATGTCATTGTAGAAAATGTATTTTCATTACATTGCTCAATGCAATATAGATCTCAGTTAATTTGGGAAGTGAATAAATCCTGCTTTGCAGTAGCGGCCGATGGAGATATTTGTGGAATGGGAAAACAGATGTATAATGAAAAACTGCAGATTGAATTCTAACAACACAAGCATCCTGTTTGAAATGTTAATTATTTGATTTCATTTAAAGAAAAAAAAAAAAAAAACACACACACACAGACCAAATACTTGATTGCTGTGCATTAAGGCTTTGAACTGTAATCATTGTAGCTGATGTTTTTTTTCTCGACGTCAAAAAGCTTTGCATAGCCCTGCATCACACTCCTTGACCCAATTACACTGATAAAAAGAAACCAAACAAGACATAGCATATTAAAAAGTGCAATTTTTATTTTTTTTATTTTATGAGGCCTACGTTATTAAAAGAGAAGTTCACTCCAGCAGCCTCTCTCGGATGCAGAAAGGTTAATAACCAGATCGTTGAAGTCAGGACACTTTTGGATGAATTCCTGCTTAACAGTTCAGTCGGTGCATTTAACCTTTCCTGTCCCATGTTGCTGATGAGAAATGACTTGATCCTTCTCTGTGTACGGAAACATATTCTGACTCTGCATTCAGCAGGGTTGTGATGGCAACTTGCATTAACTTAGGGGTCATAGCAAATGTGCTCTGAAGATTGTTCTCCGTCAGCGTCCCCAACAGTGACGGGTCAGAAGTTAACCCTGCAGACCTCATAATGCTGAACATCACAGTTCACCTTTCAGCTTTTCTTTTTATATCATTGGAAAATGTCCATATGTGGCATCAGATTTTATTTTATTTTATTTTTCTGTGTGAAACTAGTGCTACAGACCAAGAACAGATTCTGAAAAGTTTTTGTGAATTTAAATCCTCCATTATTCTGCGCCTGGTAGGCTAGGAGCAAAGACTAGGCCCAAAAAGTCTGCGCCTGGTAGCGTGTCAGACTATCTGCATCTGAGTTTGCCTTCTCCGTGGTCAGTGACGCCTTGAGGTCATTTAGCTATGGCTAAAGATCATGAGTTTTTCGAACCGACTTGTCCCGATTCAGATTTTTATTGATTATGTTAACATACAAACGGCATGAGGCCTCCTTCGGCCTAGCTTGTAAACGGTAGGATTTGCCGCCCATCACAGCAGCTCCGTCATAAATCTGGGCAATTGTTTCATTTCCCAGTTTACACGGTTGGAGTTCTTCTTTCAGGAGCTTTTAAGACCCACAGCAGACCTGTCAGGAATCTCTTCAGTGAATTCATGCTCAGGTGAATTCAGTGAAGTATCTGGAAACAGTCACGCACTGCACCCTCTGTAAAGCAATGCAGTGGGCCTTATCCAGCTGACAGGCCATTGCAGCACACATCGCGTTGACAACGTGACATGTCCCTTAAACACAGTCATGAGGTTTCTTCTGTTTCTCTGAGGGTAACTTTAATTATACTGTGTAAGTCTTTTTTTGGTGCCTCTACATTTGAATTGATGTAATTACAAACCCAGCAGAAGGACCAATGCTGTTTTTTCTGGTGTTTTTATTTTTATACTCCTTAACAGATGTAATTTCAATGTAAACTAAAGAAAAAAAAAACCCAAGTAAAAGTTCAGTTTTTGTGAACTAAAAGTATAAAGTACAGACAAATTGTACTTTGTAAAGCTAAACCTTTAAACCTCCACTCGACATTCTTCTTGATTCTCAGGAAATCCTTTGAATAAATACCAAGATGTCCTAGAAACTTAAATGAGCAAGCAAAACAAAGCTACACCAGAAAAACCCCAATACTCTTCCTAATTTTCTCATTTTGGCCAATTTACAGATGCCCATTACATAATAAATGCTTATTTTGCCTCTCAACAAAAACATTGAGTCAGTCTGTCACATGAAGAATTTTCCTTAACTGAGTTATTTCCCAACTGTCCTATTAATCAGAATCAGCTTTTAAGCAAATGACATGCATTTAGGCACTAAAAGGATCTCATTTTGATGACAAAAATGTAATAACGGTTGCTTTGTTTCTTCTCCCTGAAGAGCTTCGACTGTGATGACGTCTTGATTTCGACCAGCCTGCATCATTATTTAATGTCAGTCAGATTTTATTTGTTTAATATTGCAGAGCATTGTCCCATTTTGAGGTCCATTAATTCAGAGAGGTGTGAGCCATGCGGCTGAGAGAGAAGGTCATGTAAGTTAAATAAGCCTTCAATATTTACATAATGAATAAAATAGTTTGGTAACAGGCACTATTACTCTGAATAGTCTTGTCGCATTCCATAAAGGGCAGAGTGAGCCCTGCATGCTGTGGAGGAGAAATGCCAGCCTGTTCATCTGTGCAAAGGTATTATGAAATGTGACCCATGGTGTGTTGTTTGTCAGAACTTGTGAATGACATTTAATGAATCACACAAACCATTGTTCTTCCCACCATGGGTTACAAAAACTTAGTTTTAGCTCACTCATAATACGTTCTTTGTTTGGAGGGCCAGGTGTCACGGTTTCTGTGGGATGGCCCATAATTTTTATTTCTTCTGGCTCATCCCACAAGTTGAGATAATTTCCCTCATGTTGGTCCAGTTTTTCAAAGGTCAGGAGAGCGGAACAGACTGAGATTTGGCTTATATTAAATGACTATGAAGATGGCAGCAAAGGTCCCAACATAAGGGGCTGTGTTTCAAGTCAATCAAACTACACACATAGGTCAAGTGAAGGTTAACATGCTGCCATCTGTGCTGCATAAGTATTTACATCCCAGACAGATTACAACATTGCCTATCCTAACCTTTAGAGATAATCAAAACATCAGTTTCATGATTGATAATCAAGACTGCCATAAGAAATATTACAAATAACAAAAATTACTGTACTAACTGAATATTGTAGTGCATCTACAGAGCAGTTAATACTATTGTAAATTAATATGATAAATTCTACAATCATAATGCGTATGAATGCATTAGTGTAGTGAAAAGAGATGATGCTAATTACAATATATTTTGGGGAATACAAAATGTAATGTCACTGTCTTTTGGTTAGGAATAAGTCATGCATCATTTTTACCCTATTATTACATATAGACAACTCATAATTACGGTGGTGTGAAAGATATTTTCCCCTTTACGATTTCCTATTTTTTTTTTTTTTGCATGTTTGTCACACTTCAGTGTTTCAGAACATTAAACCAATTTAAAAGAAACACTAGCACAAAATGCAGTTTTTAAATTAAGGTGTTTATTATTAAGGGGAAAAAAATCCAAACCAGTTTGAGCCACGGTTGAGCAACAATGGATGGGAACTGTCTTTATTTTTTATATATATATTTAGTTTGCTCTACTTTTCATTATTGTCATTGTGTAATCTACTTTGATATCCTTACTGTGATTTGTTGTAGTGTTTTTTTGTGTGGAAAAAGTAAAATCCATAGTAAAATAATTCTAAGAAGAAAAATTATGTATCAATTTTGATGAGTGGAATTTACATGCCTTAAGTTTTTCCAATTTTATCGATGATGCTAATAGTTTGGTTTTGGTTTTATCTGGCCAAGACGGCTCGTCCTCTTCCCTTCTGTTCTCTCCCCTGGTTGGTTTGGGCAAACCGTAAACAGGAATTCTTATAGTATTCTTTCCACTATACCTTTCTTCTTGCTAATTCTATGTATATAAAGATCAGATTTAGGAAGTGCATCATTAATAATTACCATACTACGTCTTCCACCAGAGTTAGCACTTCTTTGCTGTTACGGTGGATGTGACTATCCAATAAAACACAAGCTGCCTTTATTGGGCAGCAAAATGTTGTGGTATGGGACGTGATTTGTTCTGTATTTTGATAAACGTTCAATAGACACATCTGTCATATACACAGCAACACTAAATTAAACTATAATTAAAAATAAAATGGGAAATATTAAGATCAGCTCAATTGTCATGTCAGGACTTCCACAGGACCCCCGAGCCGCTACATACTGGTGCAACAGGCAGACACTGCTGTTGCCTAGAAACAGTCACATCACACATCTCGCTGCTTTCAACATCCGCGCCTTTTTTAAATGTCCAATCAATACTCCACCATCTCCCCAGAAGGGAAAGCCCTTCCGAGGATACGCACAGAAATTAGAAGACCTATCTATGGCTGAACAGCGTCAGTCAGAATGAACACAAGGCAAATTTTAAAAATGTGTCTGCGTGTCATCTCCAGTGTCGTCTCAAACTATTTTGTTAATCCATGTACAAAGACAAGTAACTGGGCTCTGTTACTGACATCACAAAAGCCATGGCATTAATAAACTTTTTTTGTCCCTTTTACTCAACCCAAAGCGTGTGCTTTTGGTTTTTGCATTTAAACACCGGTTTCCTTTCATCCGCATTAACTCCACAGCGGCAGAGAGGAGCTGGTTTGCTCAGGCTGCACAGTTGTCCATTTCAAACACAATTCCAAAATTATTCGCAGCATCTTTGCCGCATTCTATCCTTGTTTAACTTCAAGTCCTCCTAACCACAAAGTAAATTGTACACAGTGTGATGGACAATACCGTGCTCAGAAATGTCCCGTGGTCAGACAGCAGCCTTTGAATGTGATAAAAGGCTCCGGATGGCAGGAGGGTTTTCACATGTCTGGCCAAGTGTTTCTGACAGGAGGAGGAATACGAGGCAGCTGGTCGGGAACACCAGCACTAACGACTTCAAAATGGAGCCTTTCATCTCACCAACAGTCAGAGACATATCATTCAGGTCTCAAGCAACTAATGTCTCTTTGGCAAAGTTCACATTTTGATGCAGCAGGCCAACAGGAAGATTTTCATTAGCATTCTGGGCCTATACTATTCCAGTTAATCTGTGTGTGTATGGGTGAATATACTATGCATCTCCTTTATTCTAAGTTTTCTCCTCTAAAACCTTGCATGTCAACCCTTTGTCCATCCATTTTTGTCATGGCTGCCAGAGATGGCTTCCATCTGTGATAGCTGGTGTCTTTGAGTTGTCCACAGAGTAAATTCTTCAGCCCTGTGTTTATTACCCACATTTCTTAAATTGAATAAATTACACATTTTGATTAGTTTTTTTTTCTTAGTTTTTAGCACAGTCCAGTCTTCTGTCTTTTGTAAAAAGCTCAAGAAAACTGCAGAACTCTTCCACAACCGGCTGCATTATTGACTGCCTGAAAGGCAGTTTGTGAGACAGAAAGGTTGTGAGTCTGAAAGAGGCTTAAAAGGGTTTGTACATACACCATGTCTCCTCACTTTGTAGACTACCTGTACAACTCAAAATCCTATTACCTGCAGATGCACTCAGATAACTAGAATGTTGTGCAACAGTGCACAAAAAAGCGGTAAAACGTTTAGTTCACACTGTCTGATGTAGTAGCAGTTACTTTTACTGGCAACATCATCAATAAAAAGTCTTTAAATAATTCCATCGTTTATTGCCGTGGTTGTAAATATTGCAAATAAAAACACTCCCACTTTAATTTGACTAAAATCATCAGGTGTTTTATTAAAAGTAAAATAGAACTGCTGTCAATACTCTGTAAGGTCGCCTTTTGCCAAAGAGACATTAGTTGGTGTTTGCCTCCAACATTTCACAACTTTTTAAATAGGATTTAGGTTTTGGAAATGGGATGTAGATTTATCAAGTTGATTTTGTGATGGATAAATTATTTCTATGTTATCCAATGGAAATACCCGCATTGCACTGTTCCCATAATATGCAGTTAATTTTATGGCATTTATCTACTCACAAGTATCTGTATTAAGTAAGACGATGTTTTATCCAATGCTTATTTTTCACACTGTCACACTAATGGGTGCTGAGGAAATGACTGAAAGCAAATCTCTCAAATCTAATCAAAAAAGGACATCAGTACATGACTTTGTTTTTTAAATTATTGCTCAAGCTTCATATAGGCTGATGGGACTTCAGAAAATTTAAATTTAAAACTTAAATTTAAATTTACATTTTCTCCACTGTACATTAAATTCCCCCAAAACTCAAACTCATTCTAGAAGGATAATAGTATTAACACCTGAACTGGATTTGAGATTAAAAAATTCTATATGTGACACCAACATGCTAAATAATAAATAACAAATAATGTGTTTATTATGTTTTTGATTTTTGGGTTTAACTGAGTGACTTATATTTTTTGAGTTTAGAAACAACTTGCACATTCAACCCACAAAAACGATACTCTGTTTAAAAAAAAAAAAGATCCATTTGAGTGTTTAAATACAGCATTGTTTACTCTCAAAAATGTAAACATTTTAAATCCGTTTATATTTGTGACATTTAAAGAAATTATTTTTCTGAAGCCGTTCTCTCATGCAAAAATTATTGCCAGACTTTTGGCAAGCTCAAACGGAAGCCAACAGACGTTGGGGAAGGTGGGCAACCTGTTGCCCATCTGCTAATGGAGGTGACCAAACTGCCTCTCAGTGATTTTTGGCAATGAATAAAATTACACACTAATGCCAGATCCAACCGGCAACTCTACTATTACCACAGTTCTTTTAAGGTCTTAACTGATGTAAGTCGTTATATGTCCCATGCATATTGCATACATTTGAATATGTATTTGCAGTAATCTAGTTAAATTAACTCACCACTATCCCACTTATTCCATTCTGAGAGAAATTACAGCTTAAATGTTGGTGATGGGGAGCCTTTGATTTCTAATTTGGAGCCAAATTGGAAAACACTAAATTTACCAATCTTGCACAACTCGCTTGATTACATTTTGCATTTGTGTGTTATGTGTCTACTCAACAGGGAATAACACTTGATGTCTGTATTTTCATAGTTTACATTTTGATGAATATTGTCTGTTCTTGAGCTGCCATGAAAACAAAGCATCAACTGTGTTTGTGCTACTCATGGTTGAATAATCTATGTAAAATATGAGCCAGAGCCTTATAATGCAGTAAAATATATCACTAGCAGTTGTATAATAACTCTAATTTCTGAAATCCCATCAGTCAGCAGAGGAAGAGATGTGGCTCGATTAAAATTAGTTTTTGTCACACTGGCAAAGATTAAAAAAAAAAAATTGCAGATCAGCTGTGCAAATAAGGATACAGATTAAAGCACAAATGCAAATTTCACAATCTTAATAATTTGGGAGATCAGATGTGTGAAGATAAATTGAAAAATCAGCTCATTGTAATTCTCAAGGATAAAGCAACAGTACATTAATAGGTTATAAAGAAGCCTTTGAAATCCAGCTCCTTTAATCCATCTACAAGGATTGTTCTCCTTTTCCTGTTACACTGCAGCACACCCCCATCCTTCCTTCATTTCTCTAGCCTGGGGATCCTGAATGTCTCCAGAGGCCTCCACTTCAGTACAAAAGCGGCATTAATGAACTCTTTAGCCTGTGCAATTGCTCTCAGGGAAAGAAAAGTACAAAAAAATAACTTTGATGCTTTGTTTTTTTTTTTTTCTCTTCTTGATTTTCTAAAATGATCAGAGACATTCCTATGTCACTAATTTCTGTCAGTGAGGGGAACATTTTGACTGATTTATCCCCACAGAGCTGGGGAAATGGCAAGGATGAAGCACAGAGAGAGTGCAAGATCATTCTGCTTTGACTGTCAAATAGGGAGAATAGGGGGACGTGAATGAGCCTGGGGGCCCGCACTCTGGATTCTCTTTATAGCTCTGCCATCCCATCCAAAAAGGAATTTTGAATGTAGCTGCTACATATTTAATACACAACTTGTTTCACAGATGTTTCTCCAGACATATTCTACCTCATGAAACAGGTTAGATTATTTTTTAATAAGCCAACATCTCCTGTTGTTATGATGATAAGTTTTAAAGCCCATCAGTGCTGCTTTGATGTGAATGCTGACAGATGTATGCATAAGTGAGAATGACGAGACAAAGGCAGGCAAATGTGGTGCATACATGCAACTTTTCATGTAGTCCTTCATGATAGAGATCTTCAAAGGTAGTTGTTTGATGTGAATGTGGGCGTTGTCATTATGAGCACCACTAATCAAATCAGAACCCAAGTTCTGCATCTAGTTCTGGTTTCTATTTTAAAGATAGGTGGAAAAGAGAAGATGGTGTATAAATAATACTAATATGGGATGGTGGTGTCCCATGTTAACACAAAAGATGGGCAATAGTCATGGTAATCTACCCATGGTTTTAAAAGGTTACAGTTTTATTTAATCAGCATTTTCCATCATAGGGTTTGTATGTGTCACAGACTTAATAGCACTGTTTCTTTACATAATGCTAAAGTACCCACAAAATTGGCCTGTTAGTATTATTAGTGTGTTGTCTAGTAAAAACATCTGTATACCACAAATCAAGTATTTAGCATCTCTGCTTTTTGTAAAAAAAAAAAAAAATAATAATAATGTTTTTCCTCACCAGTAGAAAAACTATTATGGCATGAAATCAGTTTTACATTTTGACATGGGAGGCATTTCATAAATTTCTTCTGCTCATAGCCTCCCTAGATCCTACTGGCAATGTTAAGGTCTGAATACAGAATCGTCCGTTATTGGTAAAGTGCTGTGATCTTCACAGAATGTGAAACTATTTGTATTCTCTGCTTCGAAGCTTGATTCTACCAAACAATCCTTAGCTTAGCGTTCTGGGTCCTGGTGCCTCATGCAGCTGTTTTTATAGTGCATAAGCCCCATCTACAAAAGTAACCTTGCTTTTATGTGTCAGTTTTCTGAGCCCAATCATATTTTTAGGAAATGTGTTAAGAAAACTTGACTGAAATATGACAGGGAGAAGCAAGCCTTTATAGATGAGGTCTTTTAAGACAATCAGGAAAAATGAGGAATATAATCACTCAGCAGAGACACCCTGTCTTATCAGGGTTTTGATGAAGTAAGAGTCTTCAACTATATGAAAGTGGATTTTGTTTCTTTTCAGAACAAAGGGTTTTCTGTTTTGTAGAATCTCAACTGGATCTATTTCTGTATTTAAGGGTTTACTACCTTAAAATAAATGAATAAATAATTAAAGCTGACTTAGATTTTGAAAGTGGATTTGAAAAGGTTTTTGCATGAAATACAAGAACTCATCTGCATCTCAATAACTTTAAATATACGGTAATTGTAATCTGAAGGTGGAATGTATGTAATACAACTCTTTGGACAATATGAGCTACATTAAAATAGAGTATACAGTTCAAATTTATTAAAATCACTTTTGATTGAGTCTCCAATGGCTCTTCTTGTACCAGACAAGTGCATTTAATTATAGCATTTGAGTTCTCTCTCTCTCTCTACATATCTTAACATGATGAAATGCATAATAAGTTGAATTATATCAGTCATAAGCATGTTCTTGTAAAAGAAGATGCATTGAATGCTGCCAATGGAACAGAAAAATATCATCATCCTGACAGAACTGCCATCACATGAATTTCTGGGACCATTTTGTGTATCTAACTCCAAATCCTATTATGCTACTTTGAAAACTGGCAACTTCCAAAGAATTGGACCTACAATATACTTTTTTGCTTTTTCACAGTGGCCAATTTAGTAGGTTGCTATTCCTCTCACCCTGCTTGCAGAAGCTTTTAAGGCACACCTTTGAAAGTGTTGGAAGTCTATTATAGGCCTTTTAGTGGAGTGAATTCATGCTGTGTGTGAAAGTACTGAGGGAGAGAGCAGTACAGCCACACATGGAGCTCAGCCGCAGGTTTCATGGCTGTGCGTTGGTCAAGGAAAAATTACATAGGACTTTAGAGATTTTGATTTTATATAATAATAAAAAAGCAAACATACTCATCCCTAGCCCATTGTATTCTTTTTCTTGAAAACCAACCTGTTTGGTTTCATTTTTAAACGGAAATTGTCTTAGGGAAAACTCTTCACATAGGACAAAATATCAATCTCACTTTGCACTCCAGCATGTTTATGAATGAGATTAGAGGGAGAACAATGTTATTTTCAGTATAGGGAATCAGAAGACAATGATGATGATCTTCTTAATATGCATATAATGAACTTTTTTAAATTTCATTTAGTGAAAAATAAAAAAAATAGTCAAGCACATGGAAGGAGGTTCCTTTGGGAACAATTTCAAACCAGCAATAAGTATTGATGTGAAATAATATATTTGCAAAAATCTTGGCCCAATAGTACAACACCAGAGGGCATGAGTGGGATCATGAGTGTCGCAGGCAGTTAAAGACAAACGTAGAGTAAAGGTCAAGATGCATTACACAACATTTCCATCACTTGCCAGAATCTAATAGAAGTCAATCTGAGAGTTCACACAAGGCTGAATGGTAGTAATGTGCAATTGCCCAGAATTAGGTGGATCAAAATGCCATAGGAGTTTGATGTTTGAACCACTGAGTACTAGAGATGTCTGGTCATTTTTTTCAGATTGAATTTTTATGTGTTTGTATTTTGTGACGCTATGAGAGCTCTTGTGGAGGCAGCTGCAAACTGCCCAGTGCACAGATAAGTGCCTTGCTGCTTTTGCTACACAAACTTGCGTGAGTAGAGTAACGCAGTTTTGAGAAATACACCGATTTTGATACTCCCAAACAACTAACTCATTGTAGTGCAAAAAGTTTTCATCGAAAAAAATGTTTTTCCAAAATTTTCATTAAACAAGTTTTGTTTTTGTAAAAAACAAAACTTGTTTAATGGTTTTATTAACCATTAAACTTTTTCAGTTTAATGGTTAATAAATCTCTGGTGCTAGCAGGACATTCAAACATAGGTCGCCATTAAACCCAGGATAATTGCTTATTAATAAAGATTAAAACCGACATTTTTGTTGCCGAGTTGCATATTTGCAGTCGTTGATATCTCTACTCTGTACAGTTCTGCAGACCGCAGCCCAAGCCAAGAATATTAATAGCTCATCATATTTTCAAAAAAGTGTTCTTCAAACCACCACTGCATTCTAGAAGATGTGACTGACAATACTCGTGGGGAGGTTAAGTAGTGGTTCCCTATCCTGCCTCAGTCGCTTGTGGAATAATCAAGTAGTATGAGTTTTTGTGCTACTAAGAATAGAAAATCTAAGAAATTATCTTAAATTCAGCCTGGAATTGCATCGGCGTCCTGTACTCTTACAGCTGTGTGCATCTCTGACAAACTGCTATCCTGAAAAACTTGTCACAGTAAAGAATTTGGCTCTAATGAGTTCCAATTTCTTTATTTCTTCAAAAGAGATCATCATGAAAGGGAAAAGCGTTTCATCTTTGATTCTGAAACAACATGTGAATGAATGGAGCTGTGCTAACTGTCATGGGGGTTTGGACCTTCTGATGAAATATCAAAAGTTTTTTGCTGCAGAGCCTTGTGGGCATGTAAAGACTGGACAAGGTGCCTGCTGCAGTTTGTTACAATGACTAAGATATACGACAGATCTGCACTGCTTTGAGTTCAGCCCTTTTTTTCCAATCACTTGGCAAGCCAGCCACATTTGAAGATTAGAGTTTGAAAGGATTTTCCTTAAATTATATGTGGATGCATAATTACCAGAAGCTGCTTAGTAAACAAAAAAATATTTAACATGTTAAATTATTTGCCCATGTAATGTAAACTCATTTTGTTGTGTTTTCCAAATTAATTTGAACACAAGCAAGCTTGGTTGTTATTCTGGTAGGTGTTTGCATGAGTTCTTTCTCAATTACTAAATGTTTTCTATTGCTTTGAAAAAAATGACTTTTATTTCTTTCTTTGATCTTTATTCCTGGACTTCAAGTGTAAGACTGGTATCTGGTTTTGATCCATCTTCTATTTGCTTGGAGAGCACAGACATCTAAATGTGATCTCCAGACTGAGCAATAAATCTCAGAGCATGCCTTGTTTTGCCATATGAACAGAATAATGACACACACAGCTTTGCGTGTGAATCTTAAGACTATACTAGAGGATTTGAGAGACTAATATTACTTTTCAGCGCCGTGTTATGTTTTGTTTCTGTGAACCAAATGAATAACTTAAAAGATTGCCAGAAATTGTTTGTTTTGAAATTGAAGTAATATTATCGTGTAATCTGTAAAACTGACAAAGAGTACTCTGGAGAAGGAAAGAACAGGGTAAGAGATGTACAGTTAGGTTATTTGAGGGTTTGTTGTTTTTAGTATCGACCTTATCAGGACAGGTCCTAGCAGTGAAGTACTGACGAGGAAATGAGCCGGTTGCAAAACGAGTACAGGTAGCTCCTACTGACACGGTTTACCAGAAATGGGTTTTCGTTGAAGGTAGATTTTCCAGGTGAGCAGCATTGTGTGATCTGAACACACTTCACTATGCAAGAGCCATTGTTGTAACAGAAGACGCTAACCTCTGGAACACACCCGACGGTGGGACATTCCCATTATGCCTATATTTGATTATAAATATTTGAACAGATGAAGCTTTTGGAAAATGTTACCAAACCACAATTCTCTTCCTGATATCTTGGCAGATTTTTGGGGGGTTTTTTTTGGACTTTCTAATCATGTTAAGCAAGAAAACAATGCGTTCCCAGTGTGGCCTTTACATACATCTATAGGTTTGCCTTCATTTGACTCAATTGTGTCAATTAAGCTATCAGGGGTTTCCAAATCCAAATGGTGAGATGGTGATCATTCTGCATCTAAACTTATGATTTTGAAGACACTTTCTTTCTCTTATTATTGTGGCATTTACCAAATAGAAATAATTCAGGTTATTCTAACTGACCTAAAACAAGAGAAGCTTGGTCTGATGTAACTTTAGACACCGAGATGTCCTTTTATTTGGTTTATGTTAGCTTTTACTTTCAACATTTATTATTCAAAGCTTATCAAAATTCTGTGCTAAACTGATACTTCAGAAATGTCTATGCTCTATATAAACATCTGTTTTATTCTATTTTCCCTCTGATAGTCTTCTTTGTGCTCTTCCTTTTTTGTACTCCACTTTGGCAATATGATCCTCACTCGTGCTGGCTTTGAGTGCTTAATGTGTCGTATATCTAAAGATTTTCTAGGAAATTGCAAAAATGCAAACGAAAAATAGCCAGACTAAAAAAAAAACACACTTTTGTATAATTACTGAACTGACATTTATGTAATGGCAGAGTACAAATTCACACCTGAAGTAGGTTTTCTAATGGAGATTTGGCGTAGAAGCTGGGATTTCTCTGTAAAGTGCTTTCACAGGATGCACTGTAGTTTGAGATGTACAGCTAAAAAGACAATGACAAACAGAAAGCAACGTTCTGCCGTATTTGTGTCTTAATTCAAAGAACATCCAGTTTTGGACATGCATAAATGATGGAAGTAACAATGTTGCATGACATAAAATGGATAAGTAATTTGTGTGATGCAAGACTCTAGAGAGTTGTATTTCCTTATTTATCTGAGAAGTGCATTAAGAACATGTCATCTTCATATTTCATACTCGACTAATGAAATATTTCAGAGTTTTCTGTTTGCACTTATTTGAAAAATCTGGAACATGCTATTTATTTTAAAGATGGTGGAATTTCTAAAAAACAAATATGGCTGTAGACTATCCAGATCAGTAGAGGTACAGTTAATCATCTCCCTTCAGAAATTCTTTTTAAATTGGAAATATATATCATGTAAATAATTCAGAATTTTCAAACAAACTTGTCTTATTACTATTATTTTTCCATATTAAACATTGTGTTTATTTCATCAGCTTAGGAACATGCATAGGAGTATTTATTGATGTGGAGTAAATATATGTCTACTATATAACTGTCATGCCGTATAGTAACTTAACAAAGGCTCATTTTAAAGTCCCTTAAAGTTGTTTAGCAAAAATCATCTCTTTACAAATGTCTGATTTTTGTAGCTAAATGCAAGCAGAGAAAGAAACATCTTCTTTTTCTCCATTCAGCATGAGCTGTCGGGATAGATAAATGGAATAATAAAACAATACATCAACAAGTCTGAGATTTGAGAAAACATTCTAGCATAATTAATCCTTTGCAGCTCTTAGTCTTGCAGTGTTGAGATACTCTTATTCTCACTTTTGTTGTGCTACAGTATGGTCTAGTTTGGCTATGAATAACTATATTTTATTACTTAGCGTAATTATTAATAAAACTAGTAAATTAATAAAAATGACCAAGTCAGGACACCACTAATATCAGAAAAATAATAGCCAAATAGTAAAGTCTATTATTTTCTGACTACCTGATAAGGCCTAGATTTTAAAACATTACATAACGGAAACAAAAATATCCAGCATGGGTATTCTTTGAATAGTAAGATGCTCATTTTGAACATGTATTACGGATGAAATGAAGCATGCATGTGTAATGAATACACACTAAAGCTTCAGAGTTTAAGGATACTACCTGGGACTATTGGCAAATGTTGCTTCTTAATTGGTATTTGTGACAGAGAGAAACAATAGTCTGATTTTAAACATCTCGTATGCTGTAAAAAAGGGTTAACATGGCACTGCATACATGGTGTCTGGATGTATAAAAATATGCTCATTTCATGCCCTGAAAGCCTCTGTGTCTGAATTTCTTCTTGGGATATTCTTTTTTTTTTCATACTGCCCATCATGAAATATATTCTCACATAGACAATTCTGTCACTATCTGGGTGCCTAGCTATAATTATTTAGCCTTTTATGCTACAGTCCTGCATACAACTGTTGACAAATATTTAATATCAATTGCAAATGTTATGAGAGAGGAGGAAATTCTTTTTTTTTTTTTTTTACTCTATTACTAAAAGTGAGTATAGTGCTTACGTGTACTTGTGAAGTCTCAAGGTCACTTAGGATGAACCAAAAATGAGTATCATTGTGAAAGCAGCATTTATTTAGTTTGAAATGCCTTATTGATGAGGAGACAAGAGGGAAATGGCCAGGCTAGTTAGGCATGACAGAAAGTCCATGTTATGTCAGATGACAGCTTTCCACAACTGTGAATGAACAGTATGTCAAAACTCTGAGCTAACAGGCTGCCAGAAAATGAACAGCTTACTGCGTCCTCCTTCAGTTGCCCAAAAGCAGAGATATTAAGCACAACAACAAAAAAGTTGGACTCATCTGTAGACCCTCCACTGGTCCTTCTGAAATAATGATATTTTAACATTTTTAGCAGTTATATTTTAAAAAGCTATGAATAATGTAACTATAATACCAGTGTTAGTGTTTTTTTATGTAAAACATGTTTACGTGGGTCAACTTTATAATTCACACATTCCATCTAATTATAGATGATCAATGGAAAATCCTTCCTAAATATTAAATGATTTAATTCAGCTTCTATCATTGTCTAATAAATGATCAATTATGTAAGCAGCTGAAAAATACACCTATGATGTGGACAAGACTTAAGATGTTGAAATCTTCTGTAATGTTTTAATCACTTTCTTTTTTGTATAGGACATTTCAGCAGCAAAGCAGCTCAAACTGCTTTATGTTGTGGATTTTATTTTAAATTAAATGTGTAAATTAAAAAAATGTAAGTGCTTTATCATAAATGTAAAATTATTAATTTTAAGGAATATGTCTACGTTAATTTATTATGAAGTACAATTTATTTGTGCCTCACGGATTTACAAAAGTAGCTTTAAACATTTGTCACGTTTCAACGCATTCATTCTCGTAAAGTTCCAGTCGGCCTTTTCTCACAAGTCCAGAAGTTTTCTGGAAAAGTCAACACTATAAAAGAGACGAGCTGCTTCGGCTGAGGCAGGTTTGAACAGGCCTGTTGCTTTCTCTTTATTTCTCTTTATTTCATGAAACTTTTTGTTCGAAATCTGCTAAAACACACACGAATACTTGTGCTTTATAAAAATATATATATATTTTTAAAGGACACCTGAAAATATAGCAAAGGTAATTTGCTTACTTATTGGAAATTTGCTGGATTGAAAAACATGACCTTATCATTGTGCTTTTTACAGGGAACTGCCAAGGCCAGTGCTGTGTGATTTCATTATTTGCTGTATTTATTTGTGATCCTTGTTACAGGGAAAATGGTCACACCGTGTCCTCATAGCCCCCTGGCCAATAGTTTAGTCTCTGAAAAATCCCCATTAACTCACCGCGGGAAACGAGCTGCTCCCTGGAAGCTGCCTTAAAGCAGGTTCTCTGTTTAAGAGGAGGAGGAGACTGTTGGTGGTTTTATAGCTCAGGATCAGAGCTTAAATCTCAGAGATCCATTGCAAGTTTTCCACCCATTAGCTCCCTTTCTTAACACCCAAATTAGGTTAGATTCAGCCAAGGAACAACTCATTGATTTCAGCTAAACCGATATTTACATTTTCTTTCGTGAAGATAATCCCAGATGATCTTCATTGCTGATTTAGCTTCCCCAAGAAATGTAAACCTTATAGGCTTTTGTTGAAAATCTGTGATTTAATGTGGGAAATTTCCAGACAAGTTTCACTGACCTACAAAAACAGTCATTGGTAGTGAATACACTTAGAAACAAAACACACTAACATTACATAATTTATTCCACCCTCATCCTTTTCCTGAATTCATACTGTGCATCATGCCAGCTATGCCAAGCTCCTTCTTTTGTATTTCACTTTCCCTCTGTGCCTACAGGAACTGCTCAGCTGACTCACAGGATGTGGGGGGAGCCTTCCTCACCTGCATCAGTGTGTTTGTAATTCTAAGGTGGTTTTAAAAGTTTCTGAACTATAGTAGACATGGAGAGTTTAACTAGTTAGGTACAGTTTCTTCCAAAATTATCTACGATGAATGATTTTGAGAAAATGTCTTGAAAGCTGCACAGGGCTTCATGCTTTACAAAAAAGACAAACAATGTGCAGCATTTCTTCACATGTTTGTTTACACAAAGAAATGTAAACAAAATGAAAAGTGCAATATAATTATATAAAACTATATGTAATCAAAGCATCTTGTCCTGACATTTAGTCAGATAAATCTGTATAGTTTTGTCCAAGCTCTTAAATATGGTTGACTTCAATTTACATCCACTTTCATTCATAAAACACAATATGTTAGACTAATAAAAATATGAATTTAATGAGGAAGTGGTTAAAGGAACTAGGCTACTAATGATGCAGGCATTTTTTGAATAGAACCTACAAAATGCGAAAGATTTATTAAAAAGAAACAATCAATGATGAAAAAAGAGACTTAACTGGAAAAAAAAAAGTTTTGTATGACAAAATTGGATTCAAATGAATATCAATGGAAGCTTTGTGCTTCACTTTTAAAACATATTTTACTCTAAAACCCTGCTTATGTGAATTCAAATGTTTTTTTGTTTTTTTTTTGTTTTGTTTTTTTCCCAAGAAATATTTGCTGAAGGTAATGGCTTTTAGATTTTTGCCTTTGATCACTTATACTACTCTTGGTATTCACAAAGAAAAATAAAATACAAATAGTCATGAAGCTATCAATTTAGCAAAAAAAAAAAAGGAAAAAAAATGCTTTTTATAATACATTTAGGAAATGGCTCTGGCCTGAATGTTGTGTAAACCACTAATCTTACCTTGTAGAATAATGGCAGTGATAAATTTGTGCCCCAAAATATTCCTGCTGTGGGACTGAAAAGATTACACAATACATCTTGTAGTATTTTCTGCACAGCTGCACATTCAGATAATTAAAATGGAAAAAAAAGAGAGACTTTGTCCACAATGAGTAAATGGATTCTGACAACACTTAACTGAAGTGCTGCGATGCAAAAGTTCACATCCCACGGACTGCTCAGCTCCACCTACATAAGTTGTCAGGATCTGTGTGTCTTTAGAACAAGACAGTCCTTTCCCCCATCTTCACATTATTGCTACATAGCCTTAAAGTAAATAATAATAATAAAAAAACTTAATTATGTGGTATAGGCCTGGTAAAAAACAGTGCCTGGTTTTCTGCTTTTCTTTCTACAGATCTAGATCCTAGAAAGTAAAACAAAACTCCACAAGAGAAAAGAAAAAAACACACAATAAGTGTGTGTATATTTTGAATACAAATGCTTTGCCTAACAATTCATATCTGTCCTAATCAGTCTGTCCTAATCTACAACATATTTTACAGGATCTTTAACAACATAAAGTAGAGCGTAATTGTGAACGGGAAAAATATAAAACAGAATTGTTTTTTTGTTCTTGTTTTAGAGCTAAAGTCTAAATAGGTATGTCATCCTCCTTTTGTCTAATAAATCAAAAATCCACAGTGTTTGTACAAAGGGAAAAGAATGTCTCTACCATCTACAGATGGCAGAGACATTTCTGTAAATGTCCCTACATCCACACAGACTGGAATTTTGAACGCACATCTTTGTTGAACAGTTCAACTTTTGGACTTTTGGAAATCACATATTGCATTAAGCTTCAATGCTTTCAGAGTGGAAGGCTTTTACTTTTACAAGTGAACGTTTATACATTTTTCAGATGACAAAATCCAAGTTTCAAATTTTGGATCTTTGTGAGATCTTTGAGTTTGAAACGACTCCGCCCATAACTCGCTGGCTGCCATCAAGCATAATGGCAGCTTCAGAGTCTCATTTCTCTTGGTTTCTGTCGATGTCGAACATTTGATTTTCAATTTAAAGCATCTTTACAAGATTTACTGCAGCAGAACTGGATAGTAATATAACCTGAATAGAAGCTGATTAATGAGAAATCTTTTGGACTTTTACCAATAAAACACTGGAAATGAAAACTAATTTCTTTCATAAGCCATTGTTAAGTGGCTGAAAGCTCATCAACACTGCAACATATTGCATCATATTGTACCTTTCAAAGAAAAATGCTACCGATCAGATGAACAAGAGTGGAAGAAATGAATGCAGGCTATTGTGGCACTTGTGGCCACCATTAATGCTCCTTCCTTTGTATGCAAGTTCATTTATAAAACACATGTAAGTTATTCTTACAGTTTAACATTACAGGAATAAATATGTTACACAAGATCACATGTTAACATTGTCAGACCTTCACATGTTGATCATGTTTATTATTTCAGATTTTTTTTTTTTTTTTTTTTTTCCCCAAAGAAGGTGGGACTTGCATTACTGCATACTGGAACACATTTAGAAGATCTGTCAAGATACAACAAAAGGTTTTTCTTAAAGTAGCATAAGTTATATGTTAATGTGCAGACTTGAAATATATCCTTGTGACGTGTCAGACTGCCAGATGTTGGCTGAAAATGTGTGTTAGGCTAATTAGATCAGTAACAAATACATCTTTAAGAAGAAATGTCTAAAGCTTTGTGTCAGTACCCACAACTACTTATTGGCATGTTCAGAAAACCAAGAAGTAGTTATTTTTATTTTTATTGTTGTTTTGAAACAAAGATGACATTAGTTTGTGCTGTTGACAATTTGAGGTAATTAATTCTGATTTGATTTAAAATGAAGGGCAAAATAAAGTTGCCTCGCTTGTATGACTGTATCCCGGTGAGTCATCATAAGTCCCTTTGATTAGAAATATAGTTCTTCTATATTTAGTTTGAGGAGTTTGCCAGAGGCGTTTTCATACTGTTTACATAGTCAAATATTAACTGCTCTGCAGTGACTAAGAAATTTTATTTTTCTTTAAGTGCCACCGACTGCTGAGCTGGCAGATAAACAGAAGGAAGACCATAAAGCATGACCTTGTCATAAACTGTATTGAGTGCTTGTGTCAACTTGTGTTATGTATTATGAATACATAACCAGCTAACCTGCAACAATAACTGGAACATTTCCATGAGTTTTGTGATACTAATACTGTGATACTAATGTGGAGCAGGTCAGTTTGCCTCTTTATGTCCCATTTGGTCTTCCTAATTCCTTTTAGTACACATGTACTTTATTATTGTGCATCAGTTTGTTTTTCTGGGAGCTAAATATGTTCATGAATTTAACACTATGATCTCATGAAGACTTTATATCTCATTTCTACTGACTGTGTTTCTGAACCCTGGTTAAGCCAGTGGATTCTGAATCGTCAGAACATAAAATTAGATATTTTGCCACCGACTCAAATAGCACATATTTTCCCAAGAGTTATTCAATTCTCAAGCGCTTTGACTTTTGATTTTCTTAATAAAATCTTTTCATTTAAAAATCTGTTGGATCTACATTAGTAGGACCATATTTTAATTTCTAAGAGAACACTTGACCCACTCCTGAAAAACTTCAATGAAACGATCAGCATCAGTATTGGCAAATATCAGTCATTCTTTAACATATTGGTTTTGGTTTGATAAGTAAGACTGGACTGAAGTAAACAACTGATATCTTTTTCCATCTTGTTGCCATTTGCTTATGTTGTTCAGGAGGGGAAAAGAGGCTGGGCATGTGGTGTTTTGTTCAGTCATGGGACAGTGATGGTGATCCAGACAGCATGTAAAGTGGAGGAATTTGTATATTTATATATATGTATGTGTGTATGTATGTATGTATGTATGTTATTAGTAAATCACATAGTTTGTGTCCTTGTGACCTTTGAAGTCTTTGGCACTTTTGTCACACACAGAAACACATATGCCAGCTATGTGCATGGTAAACGCTACTACCTATTTGTTGCAACCGGTATGAAACATTTTCTGCTTTGTTCATAAAGCATCTTGTAGACATCGGCTGCAATGCAGCCCGCACTCTGTTCTGTCTACGGACGGATAAAAAACACCCGATTGGCACCATCTTGGGACAGGGAGGACGTCACATAAATGAAAGGTTGTCCATTTAAATATGCCTATTTGTCCCCTAAAAAACTATGAAAACTCGGGCATTTTCATCAATCAAATAAAGTCCCCCAGATGCCTTGGACAGAACGTGAGAAGTGGGATGTGTCTGGGGAAAGGAGGATGTTTGGCCACCTTAATCTACATATGCCTACCTTGCAAGGATCACATTTTTGTTTGAATTATAGACATTTTGTCAAACACAGCTTCAAGCAAAGACATGGTCTTGCCGTTTCTTTCTAGAAGCATATGAAAAATATGAAAGTTGACCATAGTTTGACTTTCGAAAAGTATTTTACCAACAGACTCATTTTCAAAAAACTGAAAACTTATTTGCAGTGCTCAGCAACTGCATTTATAAACCTTCAAATTATGAAACATTACAGCTATAACTGTATTTTACTGGGATTTAAGATAATACAGCAAGCCAGAGTAGATGCTTTAAGTTTCAGATTTTTACTTGTAAAAGTGTTCTAGGACGATGCTAGATTTTTCATTCTATTTGTATTTCCCCAAAAATATGTCTAACAAAAATATGTTTTCTGCAACAGCTGTAATTGTGGATACCAATGCTCAGTTAAAATGGATGAAGACATGAGTCAGTAAAGAAAAAAAAATCTAATTTCTTATCATTATAAGTAAGGATATAAAACAAGTGTTACTTGTTCACGAGTCAAATACGCCTTTGAATAATTACATAATTGCCTGTGACCCTAAAATCTTAAATTGTCACTGTGCACAAACTACAGTTTTGCAGCAATGTGGAGAATGGAAGGCATAATGCTAACAAATACCATAGTGATGAACAAATATTCATTTCAAGAACTGTATTTAAAGCAAACATATTTGACAATGGTATAAAAGATTTTAGACTTTAATTTCTCAAATACAGCAAACAGGAATCATTATGTACCATACGTTTACTCTTTGCTCACTTTTGTAAAACAACTCAATCTACCATACTTAAAACTGAAAAATACTAATCTAAAAACACGTACTGTGGGCCTCCTACCAAGTTCCAATGCCCTTTAGGGTTAAAATACAATTGTTAGTCAGTTAAATTTAAATGGGATTTCTTTGCAGTTAAAGTAAAGCAGGAAAAAGCACCATTTTTCTATAATCTGTTGCTGAATAGAATATGTATCACCCAATTCCCCTACCTTCTTCATTGTGCAACATAAATCAGTTTTGTAAAACATATGGTGCATTATTAGTTTGTTTGCATTCAGGTGATAATGCAGCCCTTAATATGTCTACATGAACAAATGTACCTAATATATTATCATCACATTTTTCTCTTAACACATGAAGAGAAAATGTATTAGGAATCCTGGGTTAGGATACAATCCGTTAAGAGAAGACCAATAAATAGGAAAAAAAAAAAAAACTGTCGGGAGTGAATTTTAAGTGTCATGATAACAAAAAGCTACAGAAATACATAATTTAATATTTTAAAATATAGTAGCTATATAAAATATAGTTCAAACTTGCACCTCAGGAACTATTTCTCCAATTATGGCACTGAATGGTTAAATGGTTAGTACTTGCTAATACAAATGAAATCTTTACAAAAGTTTACTCTCTAGGCATTTGACATATTGTCTGCAGGTTTAGACAGCACCACCAGATCTCTGTGAAGACATTTGTTGTATTTGTACTTTTAGTTTAGCTTAAAAATGAAAAAAGAGTTAAAAATCAAAAATGTATTCCATAAACAAAGGTGAGTAAATACAGAATTTAGTGTATTTCAATAATAATAAAAAAAACTGTGATTACAAATGGAAATTAGATTGATTAAATCGATGGTAAAATAAGAATAAACTACTTTTACTTTTTCTTTTAACTTGTTTTGCTGTCCTGTATTGTCCCCTATGGGCAAAACTCCATAACACATCAAAATTGACCACTCAATGAGGGCAAAGAGTGAAAGGATTATATACTTTTCAAAACTACTGTAGAATTTATTTTAAAACTGAGGTTATTATCGAAGACATGAATTCCAAAATTTTATTTTTTTAACAAATCATTTTATACCTTTAGGAAAGATTTTTTTTTCAGACAATCTGCAGTTGTATCCTTTTTTAACTTTTATTCGGTTATAGTAAACATTATTTATTAATGGTCTTAGTCACGGAAGCTACGGTGCTATGAAAAAAGCATTTGAGCTCTTCTTGTGCTCTAGGTAATATTTTTTTTAACGTTTTGTTTATTATTACATTTTTGTTAAAACACAGCAATCAGGAACAAACTGGCTTTGTGAAAAAGCAATCGTTCCAAATAGACCTAATAACCCTTGGCGTCAACAACTGCCATCAAACATTCATGATAACTGGCAACGTTTGCTGTACTGCATTGGCAAAATGTTTGGTTCACGTTTCTTTGTAGGACAGTTTTAATTCTGCACTACTGTAAGCTTTTCAAGCATGAACAGATTTTTTAAGGTCATGCCACAGCATCTGAAATGGATTTAAACCATTCAGAAGAGGATTGACTTGTGTGCTTTCGATTATTTTCTGGCTGCATAACCCAAGGGCACGTAAATCTCTTAATAAACTGATGGTGAGAGATTCTCCACGTGATTTTCCCATAGTGCGCAGGATTCACTGTTCCTTCAATAATGGCAAACCACCCAGGCCCCGAAGCAAAATAACTGCTCAAGACAATCAGGTTACATCTAACATGTCTGACTTTCATCATGTTGTTTTTTTTTTTTTTTTCATGACTAGATTGTCAAAGAAAAAAAAATCTTCGATGCACTAATTTTGAGGGACAGGTTGAGGTAATTTCTGACCATGCCCAAAGGAACTAATAACCTTTTTGCCTGATCTTTAATTACTAAGCTGTTTTCTGAGTCAATAATCCAATAGTAAAATGTTACCTCACTTTTAATATGTTATTATGATAGCAAACTTTAGAGTGCTTTAAATGCAACATTAGTTATTTTATAATCTATAACCAAGTAGTTTACTTGACAAATTAATTTAGCACTTAGTAATGTTCTTTTCCATCTTTGTTTTTTGTTTTTTTCTGTCGTCTAGCAGGTATGTCATACGCAAATACAATTAACATTTTGCATCAGTAGATCATAAGAACCACAAACCATATTTTCTTCTGCTAAATTTAACCTTCCTTGACTGCTTTCTCTTCAGTAATGTAGTCTTGCTGTGTTTTGTATTACACCATCCCCTTCCTGAACAAACTCAACTATTACATGACATTGCAACTGTGTTGAACATATTCCTTCCCATAATGACTGATGTTGCTAACCAGCAAGTTCCTCTTTAAACTGTTTGTCTGCTCTTTCAGATTTTTAAATTGAAGTACATAGGAAACTGGTTTTGTATACCTGACCTAAACGACTGAGAAATCGTTATTTCCTTCTCGTGCTTGTCTTAAATATATGTAGGCAATTAAAGTGGTCTGAAATTCTCTTTTTATTCAGCTTTCTGTGTTTTACAGGTGGACTGAGATCTGTTTTACGGGCATGAGCCTAGTTGCCAATGAAAAATAACCGCTCTTGTTTGTGGCCATCGCGTATCAAAAGCTTTTTTTTCTAGGTCTGCTGTTTTTTAGGACACAAGATTAATTAGTTTGCCAGTTTTCCTTTCCAGCCTTTTGGGAAAATGCTACACAAATGGGATCTTTTCTTTTCCTCTGTTTTACTGTAAAACTGTTGTTGATATAAACTGTCTGAAACCAGTTCACGTTGTAACCTTTTTGGATATATTTCTAAGCACCCTAATTGTCATGGATGCAGTACACCCATGGCACCTATTGCTGCTTACAGAATTTTCAAGTGAACCATAAAACATGTGGAGGCAGTAAAAGCCCAATAGACATTTATGGCTAATGCCAGCAATCCCCCCCCCCCCCCCCCCCCCCCCCCCAAACCCCACACCCCACAAAACAAAAAAAAAA
>NW_015113363.1:54868-60268 GCF_001443285.1 Poecilia latipinna
AAAAAAAGATGGGGGCAGAAAAAACACCAAAACAAATTTGGGGAAATACAACACACCCCCCCCCCCCCAAAAAAAAAAAAACAACCCCAAAACAAACAAAAACAATAAAAGAAAAATAACTTACAAATAACACAGACCAGATATTAAAACTAGATCTGCAAAAGATTCAGTGTCTTCTTGTCAATCAAAAACACCAGATGTTCCCATACGTTTCCACATTAAACAGAAACTGTATTTCTTGTCCAGTATTTATTGTAATTCAAATTAATGCCAAGTGATGCAAATCTAATCACACCATGGAGTCACAATAAAAATTTGTTTTGAATTGAATTTTAAAGGAGGTGAGTTAACATGTGGGCATATTGACCTGTAAGGCATCACTAAAAATATTTTTCTTTGCCATTACCAGGTGTTTAATGGTTGACCCCAATGCAGGTCAGCCTAAAAGCAGCCTTCACACTGTTGGCTATCTTGGCGCGTATTCCCTGGTATTTTGAAAAACACGTGTTCAAAGGTATAAACAATTAAGAAAATTAAGAGAAATGTGTGGCGCATCAACTGTTATGTCATAAGCTTTTGAAGGACTCATGTTCTGAATAATGCATAAGGATTGAGATCAAGATTGTGAAGTTCCCATTAACACATCTCAACATCTGGTTTTAATTTATTTTTTATTTTGTTGTTTTAGCAGTCAATTGACAATCTGTAAATAAAATGTTCGTATTTGTGTCCCAAAGTAGTCAGATAATTATAAACCAAAGTATATGGAAAGTATAATAGACCTTTCAGTTTGACTTTGTCTGAGCTGGCATCTAGTTCTTTACTCTAACTAGATTTTGTCATAGACAAATTGAGTTTTTTTTTTTTTTTTTCAAACTTCAGCTTTAAAAATAAAATAAATGCTGAATAAAAGGTGGCCTGTTAACACCACATTTGTAATTGCAATCACTTTCAACACTATATGTGTTTGGTTTTGTTAAAACATCTTTGCTACGAAAATCATCCACAGAAAACCATATAAAATTCAAAAAGTTCATATCTCCGAAGGGAATATTGCAACTTTTTTCTACCCATAATTATGAAAGTCTGCTAGAGTGTGTATGCTCCAAAAGACCGTGATTTCAGTGAGGTTCGTCCATTCCTGTCAAAGTAATTCACATGTTAAGGTTAAAGGGTGTTGTAGCACAAACAGGCCTTCTGAGTATCACTTATTTTATCTGATTGAAAAGTAGAAACTCTACCCAAAGGAGTTTATCAGTCTGTCACAGCGCACAACTTTTAATAGGCAATCAATTTTCTACATAACAAAATTTGCTTGTGATAAACTTATGCTAACTGTGCATTTGTGTTAATTTATAAATGTGTAAATTGTAAAAATAAGTTTGATTATGACCTAATGTTTAAAAGCTGTAACTATTCCACATTTTCTAAATGAGTTGCTTTTTGAGATGCAAATAAAAAAACGTTAGTGTTTAGCAGTAATAATTTCAGAGCGCCATAAATGGGCACAGTAAAAGGAGCAGTATGGAAATCCTCTGCTGGTGAATCCATCTACTGCATATTTAATGCTTCTGCATTCCTCCACTTTTGCATGTTCAGTGTCTGTCTCTGTGACTACAAAGTCGCAGTGCCCTTTCTAGCATACACAGTAAAACTTTGGCTAAAGTGCAATGGAGAAAAGGTTTTTTTTGTTAAGTGTGGAAAAAAATGGTCTTCATTGTACAGTTTTCCTTACCTCTAAAAACACTTTATTTGCTCCAGTGGGCTCCAGTACACAAGCTAAAAAAGTCTAGTTTAATGCAGTAAAGTGGGGGGAAGAAAACAAAACTAGAAGCACCTGATAATTATTCAGGGGTGGAGAGCTATTATGCAAAATCAACTTTCTTGAGCTTCATCTCATGTTATGACATTCCCTTGTCCCGGAGCGTTTTTGTGCGCCGTTTAGGCTGTGCACCAACATGGATTCAGCATCTTGGGAGACCAGAAACAATCCATGTTGAAACTGGGTTCCAGAGAGGAAAAATGTCAAACATTCAGAACCAAAGTTTTCTAGCTGCATCTTATGTTACGATGTCATTCCCTAATTAAAAATATACCAAGTGTGTTGTTTTTGATTAATTCATGCATGTCTACAAGGTAACTATTTTTCCTTGAACAATAATGAAAAGGAAAATAATTTGTGAAAGAAATTACTTTCTTTCATGAAAGAAAATAATTTCAGTTATGTCCAAAAGCACACCTGTGAAGGGACCACACAGAATCTTTAGCCCTTTTTTGGAAAAGAAACACAATCCCCACTGGGAAACATGATTACAGAATTATGCTGTGCTGCAGGAATAATTACAGACTCCAAAATATTTACTATGCAGGTGGAGCTTCACCTTCCAACCGGATTGCATATTTGCAATCTGGTTGTTGTAAACATACAACCAGATTTATACTAAAATAATTTAGATCCAACTCATTTCAACTCATCTAGTTGAAAGTGTATTGCCCTTAATTCTTTGCTTTTTTGGAAGTAAGTAAACTTCATTTGTATAGCACCTTTCACAGACATAAAAATCACAAAGTGCTTTACAAAAAAGGGAAACACAACAATAATAAAATAATCTAAAATCAATTATCAAAATTAACCAAAAAACTTGTACTGAGGATACCCTCTTACCAATAAGTAAAAACTTGAGAATGGAAAGAAAAAGTAGTCCATCTCCGCTTAACAGTGATCATATTGAAAAGTGAAAAGCCTTCTTTATTGCATTGAGAATTCAAATCATGTTAATTTTTTTATACTTTATGAAAGAACTGTGATCTGAAACATGTTTAAAAAAAATTAGGCTATTCTCTTGTTCCTCCATAAAAGTATATTATTGCTGAAGAGAGTGGCGTGTGTTTGGCTAAGGTCACTCTGAAAGTGGACCATGATTGGTGAGTGATTATTTGCAGTCAGTCATCGTTGTGACATGAAAATCCATAGGGAAGAAGAGTTGCTTCTCGCTGGCTGATGTGGACCACCAATCGATGGCCAAGGAAATTGGTCGCTGGTGCAGAGGGTGAAGAGCGGGGGCGGGGTGGAGGTGTTTGGTAAGCGAATTTTCTAAGGATTATTTATGATTATACGTTTATTTGTGCTGACACAAGAGCAGTTAGATCTTGTATTCAGGTTTTTTGTACGCACCAAGTATTTCTATTTTTTTTTTTTTTTTTAATTCGCCAAATAGGAGTCTCATAAAAATATTCTGTCAAATGTCCGCTCTGATTGCACGGAAGAGTTCAAATGTAAGCATTTACTAATCTAAATTTCTGTCTTGTTTTAGCTTATGTCTGCCAGCTAAAATGTGGGGTGCGCTATATTCTTTTTTTTTTCTTTTCTCAAATATAACTTCCTTTGCTCTCTTTTACACCTTGCTCTCTCACTTTTGCTGGCTTCACTGGTCTAATTTCCTTTTCTCATTTGATCTCTCCTTTACTTTGTTTTTTTTTCTCTCCTTTCTCAGCACCACAGAGAGTTGGAGATGAGCTTATCACTTTCTGCTTCACAGGTCCAAGCTGTCATGCTGGCTCTGTCTAAGCTTTTCTGCGTGTGCATGTGTGTGTATGTTTGTGGGTATGCATGTTGATATGTACGCAAGTATATATAGGTGTTTGTGTGTGTGTGTGTGTGTATATATATATATATATATATATATATATATATATATATAACATGCTGTATATGAGTATATACAGTATGTACGCGTGTTTATGTAAAACTAAGCCTTTCAGATAAGAATATAGTACATTCTTTTGTTCCACTAAAAAATTTCACACAAACATCTAAATGTTTGATAGCTTTACTGGTGTGAAATGTTGGCGACCTACCAGAGTGCTCTCCACCTCCTGCTCAATTTGCACTTGGCTGTACTCCAACCTTCTGCGACCCTGAAAAGGATAGGCAGTTTAGATAATGCATGGATTTGTTCGTGGATGTAACCTAACTGTTTAGTGCAAATCACAGCTTAAACTGGAAACAAAAACAGTAACACATATGTTATTGTATAACTGACTTAAAAGTGCAATTTGTCCAGCTTGAAGAACAGTATTGGAAATTTAATTATTTAATCAATTAGGACTTGTGATAATTAATCTATTCCATATTAAAAGTTCTAAATAAATTCATAAAAACTTGCTTGTCAAATATGCTGGCCTCTGCTTTGGCTAGTATATACAATTACATCATCCACTGAATCTGACTGTCCTGTTTTTAATAACTGCACAATATTTTTTTTCTTATGCTGTAAATTTACTCTTAATGTGCAATCTGTTGTTTTTACTTTATGTATTTTCATCTTTGTGTGAATGTACATGCTTCAAATTGCTTGGTAGTTTGTTCCTGGCACAACAAAATATCCCCACTGAGGGACAGTAAAACAATAAAAAAGTTTATCTTAAAGTTTATGACAAAATGTTAAGTTCCTGGGATATTGCTACTTTAGCTAGGCACATTACATTTAATGGATAATGCATTCAGATTTGCCAGGACAAAGAATTATAGGTGTATTTATGTAATATGTTTTTCTGGTTTCTGGAATCAGGTTGTAGATGGTATAATCTTCTTATACCATGTCTTTAAAACGAGTGGTGATATTACATTAAGAATAGAGTAAAAGGAAAATGTGTAAGTTTTTTTTTTTAACATCTTAGACATTAATATTGTCTCATTATTAAAGATGCCATGTTCCTTTCTCTCTTGAATACACAATACATGCACCACTCGTGCATGATTAATCTGGCGATAAGAGGCTCGTTCACTTCACAGCTTCTACAAGGCTGGTATTGCATGCTAAAAGAAGTTACAGGAAAGTGTAAGAGTTCATTCTTGGGGCCGAATGTCAACAACTAGAGCAGCACAGACATCCTGCTACTTCACATTTAAGTAGGTTTTATCACCTGAAGCATCAACTCAGTAAGTGTCTGCAGCTGTTCATCATTTCAGAGAAAGTGTTTGAGAGGCTTAACCTGCTTTCTCTACTTGACCTGCCTTACATCTAACGTGTGGGAGCTCTTCATTTGCATTTCAAAGCCAGTGTACTGATCAAAGGTCATTCTTGTCTGAGACAAATGACACAATCAAGTCAAAGTCTGATGTCTGACAGTCCAGATCACTATTAAAAAGCTTACTATCCATCCGTCCGTCCATTCATTTTCTGTACACCCTTGTCCCTAGCGGGGTCAAGAGGGGTGCTGGTGCCAATCTCCAGCGAACGTTTCGGGCGTTCTGGTGACCCCAGACAGGTCGCCAGTCTGTTGCAAAAAGCTTATTTTTGTAAAAAAAAAAAAAAAAAAAAAAAAAAAAAAATTCCCATTTTTTCTTCACCTTTTGATTTTTTTTAATTTAAAAGCATTTGGCAAAAAAAAACAAAT
>NW_015113363.1:61524-78053 GCF_001443285.1 Poecilia latipinna
TGTGTGAATCAACACACACACTCACTATATTTTTATATATATATATATATATATATATATATATATATATATATATATATATATATATATATATATATAACATTCTGTATATGTGTATATATAGTATGTACGCGTGTTTATGTAAAACTAAGCCTTTCAGATAAGAATATAGTACATTCTTTTGTTCCACTAAAAAATTTCACACAAACATCTAAATGTTTGATAGCTTTACTGGTGTGAAATGTTGGCGACCTACCAGAGTGCTCTCCACCTCCTGCTCAATTTGCACTTGGCTGTACTCCAACCTTCTGCGACCCTGAAAAGGATAGGCAGTTTAGATAATGCATGGATTTGTTCGTGGATGTAACCTAACTGTTTAGTGCAAATCACAGCTTAAACTGGAAACAAAAACAGTAACACATATGTTATTGTATAACTGACTTAAAAGTGCAATTTGTCCAGCTTGAAGAACAGTATTGGAAATTTAATTATTTAATCAATTAGGACTTGTGATAATTAATCTATTCCATATTAAAAGTTCTAAATAAATTCATAAAAACTTGCTTGTCAAATATGCTGGCCTCTGCTTTGGCTAGTATATACAATTACATCATCCACTGAATCTGACTGTCCTGTTTTTAATAACTGCACAATATTTTTTTTCTTATGCTGTAAATTTACTCTTAATGAGCAATCTGTTGTTTTTAATTTATGTATTTTCATCTTTGTGTGAATGTACATGCTTCAAATTGCTTGGTAGTTTGTTCCTGGCACAACAAAATATCCCCACTGAGGGACAGTAAAACAATAAAAAAGTTTATCTTAAAGTTTATGACAAAATGTTAAGTTCCTGGGATATTGCTACTTTAGCTAGGCACATTACATTTAATGGATAATGCATTCAGATTTGCCAGGACAAAGAATTATAGGTGTATTTATGTAATATGTTTTTCTGGTTTCTGGAATCAGGTTGTAGATGGTATAATCTTCTTATACCATGTCTTTAAAACGAGTGGTGATATTACATTAAGAATAGAGTAAAAGGAAAATGTGTAAGTTTTTTTTTTTAACATCTTAGACATTAATATTGTCTCATTATTAAAGATGCCATGTTCCTTTCTCTCTTGAATACACAATACATGCACCACTCGTGCATGATTAATCTGGCGATAAGAGGCTCGTTCACTTCACAGCTTCTACAAGGCTGGTATTGCATGCTAAAAGAAGTTACAGGAAAGTGTAAGAGTTCATTCTTGGGGCCGAATGTCAACAACTAGAGCAGCACAGACATCCTGCTACTTCACATTTAAGTAGGTTTTATCACCTGAAGCATCAACTCAGTAAGTGTCTGCAGCTGTTCATCATTTCAGAGAAAGTGTTTGAGAGGCTTAACCTGCTTTCTCTACTTGACCTGCCTTACATCTAACGTGTGGGAGCTCTTCATTTGCATTTCAAAGCCAGTGTACTGATCAAAGGTCATTCTTGTCTGAGACAAATGACACAATCAAGTCAAAGTCTGATGTCTGACAGTCCAGATCACTATTAAAAAGCTTACTATCCATCCGTCCGTCCATTCATTTTCTGTACACCCTTGTCCCTAGCGGGGTCAAGAGGGGTGCTGGTGCCAATCTCCAGCGAACGTTTCGGGCGTTCTGGTGACCCCAGACAGGTCGCCAGTCTGTTGCAAAAAGCTTATTTTTGTAAAAAAAAAAAAAAAAAAAAAAAAAAAGAAATTGCCATTATTTCTTCAGCATTTGATTTATTTTAAGTTGAAAGCATTGTGACACAAAATACAAATGTCTTGCTACCTACTAGTGCATTATTAGCACTAGTGCAACTTAATGCAATAATATTATATAAGTAACTACTAAAAACTTGTAAAAATGTATTATGTTGCTTGACAATAGAAGTGTAGCGTTTGTATTTATTGAATTGGTTTCGTATCGCGAGAACCAAAAGAAGCAACCAACATTTTCAGTGCAAGTTATTCTGTGTACAGTATTAAAAATGTAGCAGTGGACTGACATTTCCTGTTCTGTGTCAGTTTTAGTGTCAGTTTATCATTCTGATGTCCTGCATTCAAACAAACATCAGCAAAAGGAGCAGGTTGGCATCTGACGGCATGAGTTGGTGGCGCTCTTTCAAAGTGTTATAGATTAGTGAAGTGGTTGGAACCACCGGTTCCAACCACTTCACTAAATATTTCTGTGAACTGTAAATTTTTCTTCTGTCAGCCGTAGCCTCCATATTGCATAAATCCCCTGGGTTTATGTAATAATTCCACTGGGTGTTGCAACAGTGCCATGATTTAATATTTTAAGAAACACAAAGTTAATTGAAAAGCAGATTTCCACACTTTTGCAAACTGATAACTCTCCGCCTACTCATGAGTGGGTATTTTTTTACCAACAGTGCCCCTTGGGGCTTGTTGAACTTTATAGTAAGATTTTTCTGAAAAGCCTTGTTCTTTTGACTGCCCATTAATGGAAAATGGAAATGCCGGCCAAATTTGGCTTGAAGTTCCTTGTGGTCCATGTTGGCCGTTTTTCATATTTATCTGGAGTAATTAAATTTTCTTTAGCCTCTTGAAAGATAATAGGCTTATAAATTAATAGAAGTTCTACTCTAAAAAAAACAACAACTGGGAAATCCCTTATGTCTTGCCCCTACCCATGTACATTCTGCTCTTTTGCTTGATGTCGACATTATTTTCCTCTAGACATTAAAGTATGTTTGATATCATTAAATAAAGCCTATAATGACCTTAAATCTTGTTTCATAGATTAAAAAAAATATGATTACATTGCTTTCGTTTAAGACTGTTCATCAAACTATTGCTAGTATTTAATTTGGTCAACACACAAAATATCTTATTGGTATAATATATCCCACCTTGTTTTTTAACAGCATTACCTCAGTAAAACTAAGGGTGGTTCTCCTTTGGTTTTCACACCGTAACTATGTTTTTTATTGTTGTTGAAAATAACAATAAAATTTGTCTTCCTTGTAAGCAAGAGAAATGTAGCAGCAGCCTTCATTTGGCAAGCTGGCAAGTGCAGGAACAACAGGACAAAGGTCAGTACTGTGGGCTTCACACAGCAGGAGACGTATTGTCACGTTGGTTCTTTGACTATCATCTTATTAGAAAGACTTAAATACCACAGTTTTTATTTTTTTTAAACCTCCAATATCCTTGAAACCTAAAGCCAATACCAACCTTTACAAGTTACTCCTGGCTGAAATTAAATGCTCTGCCTCTTCACTTCTTGGAGTCCTGAAAGAGGTTGGAGGATAACCTGTAAAACTGACTTTTTTGAGCTTAGTATTCATGTTATAATGTTATTCCCTCATCAAAAACATACCTGGAGTGTCAGAAAAAAATTAGCAAGAGCTTCTTAAAGAGACAGACGGTTATTTCAAAGCATCAAATTGTGAAGTCAAATTTCTTATGAGATATGTTTGGCATATTCAGCATTTCTATTACATCTGAAGGTAACATAGTTAGCTTATAATACGGTACATAAATCTGCCCCTTTCAGATTCCAGCTCTCGTGAGTTATTTCCGAGTAATTTCTTTTTCCGCTCTTCTTTGAAAGTTGTGATCCATTTGAGATTTATTGCATTTGTAATCAGCTTTGTCAGTTTCCTCATCTGCTTGTGTCTAACAAGACAAGACATTAAACTTGGAGTTAAGAAAAAATAGTTGAGAGGTGTAAAAGTAATCTTTGCCCTGCATTTCTAAATATATGAATAAGAATACTAAAATTTCAAGGTTGGTTGGTTGATGTAAAGCTCATTTGATAACTTTCAATCTAATTCATTTCAGTTGGCAGGATTGTTTATAGTGCTAGGGCTGTAAAGAGATGTTGCAGTCTGAGATCTAGCAATTATTATGATTCCCTGAAGTGAATGTGTACGGTAAACTTGACACCCTTTATATGTTTAAGGGTCTTATTTTGACATGTAAAAAGGAAGTGGTTCTTAAGGTGTTACCCTCTTGTACTGATAGAGTCTGTTTATGAAGATGTTGGGCACTCTGTTACTGAAGCACTGAAGAAGCTTCCATCACTTTTAAATAGTTAGTGGGGCACAAGTGTGAGGGGCTGACAATGACTCACTCGTATATTGCAAAGTTTGTCAGAATAAATAAATTGTATGGGTTATCTGTAAAATAAATTGAATGGCATATCAATGAAGTTAATTGTACAGTATCACACTTATTTAAACAGTGATGACATCATTATATAAGCATCAAGACTAAGCATCTACACACACCACATTTGTAAATCCACATATTTTGAAAATCTCAAAAGACAGAGAGTTTACATTTCTATCCAGAAGAATACACATTGTAATAAATGTGCTACTCTGCCATAACAATGCTGTTTTGTCAACCCTTCAGTAATGTTATGGACAAGAAAAGGAAGATGCATTTATTGTCTTCCTATTAATAAACATTAAAAGGAACTACTACAATTCCCTGATGTGAAGGTGTACTGTAAACTTGACACAATTTAATGTGTTTTTAGGTAAAGACAGATTCACTAATGCGTGGCCAGTAATCATCCTGACAACAGACTGCAGTACAGCTTATGCATTGTTGTTTTCACAAAATAAAAGGCAAGCGTCAATCTCCAATAATAATATTAAACTTTAGGATTTTCCTGAGACGATGTTTATAACTACTAGCACTGGGGTACTTAATTGGCTCATAATTTAACAGACTGCTCCCTTCACAACAGGGTTCATCTAAAATGTCTCTGTTGACTCTGTTGGTACCTTCAGCAGAAATGCGCAGCCAAATCACACCAATAAAAGCTTTGTTTCACTCACCAAAGCTGGGGTATCACAGCATGGTGATTCTTCCTCTGGGCAAACTTGTCATTAATATCCTGCAGGTGCTGAATCAGCTAAAGTCAAGGTTTTGACCCTCTCCCAGATGAAAAAGCTCCTTTCTCACATCCCGTCATATCAGAATATCCCCAGATTACGAGAGCCTGTCGACTCATTGTAGCCACAAAGTCCTATTTTTCTCTCTCTCTTTTTTTTTTAAATTTTTAATTAATTTATTTATTTTCTTTTACAGATTTTGCAGACTACGATGCAGATCAGCACTCACCTTTTTCTGCATGTTAAGTTGCTCAGCATTAGTCCAAGTTCGTCCAAACTTGAACTCTGTGAACTCCATTCAAACATATATAGACCAACCAAGCCCCATTTAGAGTATTCAACACAGAACAGAGATACTTTAAAACACATTTCTAGATTTGTGAACCCTTTCATTTCTTTGTGAAAATATAAAAAGAACCAGCAGGACCACATTGGACACACATCTACTGGGAGAATCAAACCTTCACCAGAATACTTCACACTCATCAGATTTGTAAAACCTTTATTCTGTTGGTGAAACCAAAAACAGGGACTTGTTAGTTTTCAAATATATTGTTAAACCTTCAGGACCACAGGGAGGAGTTGGATTTTTTTTCAGATACATGCCTCGTGTTATAGTGGCATGACAGTGACAGTTTTAACTAAAAAACATATTCTTTTAAGTTACCTACTGCAGCTTTAATTAAAAGATTGATGACTTTTTATATTGAGGTTTGCCCAGAAAGAACGCTAAGAGAGGTAATTTACAAAAGTCAGAAACCTCTTGATAATTCTCCAAAATTAGCAACTTATATGTGCCATTTAGCTCACCACTCATTCTGCCATGTTGTTGCATGTTAAGAAAAGAGGTTTATGTAAACATACATGCCTAAAAATATCTGTTTATGACTAAATTAGCCATGGCTAAAGAGTTAGAACTATTTTTAACAAGTCCCTCTTGTTTGTTGTTTGTCCTGATCCTTTATTTTTTCATTTGCAGCTGTTTAGTCAGAGAATGCGTCAGAATCGAGGTTGCTTTAACAGACTCAGTACTCCCATCACACACAACCATGTAACCAGTGTTAGACAAGACTCGGTCCCAATGGGACCAAGTTAGTGAGGCAGATTTGAGAATTAAGCAGCTGTTTCACTAAAACTAATTTTTGTATGTCAAGGACATATCTGTTATTCTGGTGAGCTGCTTTGCCCGCTCATCAAGAGGAAGACGGGTTTAATGAGCTCACTTGTCAGTGCTGCCAGGAAGGTTGTGTACACACTGTACTATTTAGCAGGCAAGGGGAGATCATGCATGACAGCCTACTCCTTTGGACTGTCAAATCAGTTTTATGAATATACTATGGCAAATGTGTGAGGCAGGTATTGGCCATTTTGACCCCAAACATAACCTGCTAAAAAAAAAAATATACTGTTTTTCTTACAGAAATATGGTTAGATTCCTTTTCTATGCGAGCGGGGTGTTCATTAGAGAAAAGTATGGTAGAATCCTCGTGCTTATGTATAATGTGTATAAAGTTTAAAAATACACATACGTTTTATTGTTACTGCCTTATGCTAAACCAGACTAAATGTGTCCTGTTTACACATTGGTTAGGATTTTTAAAAATATTTCTATTTGCAATATGGCAGACTAAAGACAAACAACCCCTTTCATTTTAACTGCTTTCTTCAAATTTAGAAGTTTGCACTGTTCTCTAAGCAATGCAAGATTGCTAAATGTTTTAGATAATTGGTGTCAAACCTGTAGATGTAATTTAAGAAAACACCTAAAAAACAATTCAATTATTTATTCTGTATCCAATTTAAGCTGCAATTTAATCTGGACCTAGAGAACTGAGCACAGACCAGAGGAATGCTATACCACTAACCAATGATAATTATGACAGAAGATATACCAACATGCTGCTCAGATTTATTCATTCTTTATGTTCAGAGCTTTGATTTTAATGTACTGTATCAAAAGTGACTTAGCTTGGCTTCAAAGTAAGGTACTTAATTTATTAAGCAAGAGAACAAAACTTTCTGTGAATTTTATTTGCTCACAATTAGTTAGAGCCACAAAGAAAACCTGTTTGTGACACAGAGCAAACCTACTATTTTCAGGAAAAACCCTCATCCGAAGGAGATGTGTGTTTACTGAAGACCTTTTGTATAGTTGTATGTGCTTGGTGAAGCGTTAGCAGAACATTATAATGTCTTTGTGAAACCTAGTCAACCCATCACTGTGGCAAAGAAGAAACTCTGGACAGCTGGGGGACAAAATGAAACAATTGTTGTCAGAAAATACTGTTTTTATTGAGTCAGGACACAGTCAAAAATATTGATTAGTAAGATTCTATAGCCCTCTCGTTCATTGACCCGTGGAGGTAAGCCCCAGCTGTTTCTCTCGACCCTGCACAAACAAGCTTGTTTGTGCAGGGTCACAAACAAGCTTGTTTGTGACGCATCCAATGGACGGATGGATTTCATTGTTAACTCCTGAAGTCTCCTGTTGCTCTGACCCTCATGCCATGTCCTGTTTCCCTCGTGTCATTTGATTATTAAAATATCCTCAACACCAAGCTTCTTCTTATGTCCCGCCTGCTTTTAGGTCAGCATTAATCACTATTATATGTGTATACTGTAAATATAATACAATGTTGTTGCAACTTTAAGTTAATTTCATTTTGTTTATCCTTGTGTGTAAAGAAAGTATTTTTTTTGTTGAGGCGTTAGGTCGACAAAGTTTCAGTCGAAATTGATCATACAACTTCAGTGCAACCAACGCTTTACTATCAGATGTCTTAGGGTCACAAAAACAATTCCTGACGAAGTGCCAATGATGCTATGCCTAAAATGGTAATTAGATTTTATTGTAAAATCGTATGGATGAAAATAAAGTTTGAGAATTCCTGCGTTAGAGTAAGCTAGATTTTCATCAGATTGACTAATACTCTATGAATTGCCACACAAGCTTAATCAACCTGAAGATTAATTGTGCATCCATTCTATTTGCTTTTTTTTTTTTTTTCAATATCATTCCATTGTTTTTTATTAAAGGCTGAATACCAGCTTCATGACCTTTACATTTTCATTATCATGATTAAATTGTTGAAGGTCACACGTCTCTGCATTTCTTTTGTGCGTGTTTTAAATTCCTAGCTAAAACTGAGATCCTAATCCCGTATATGTTTGGATATTAATGAGCTAATTATGAATTCCCACCAAACTAATCATCGTAATTATTATTTTCCTTTTGAGAAGTCTCAGGCTAACAGATGCTAACAAATATACTGTGAAGATACCTTGAGACCAAGATTCCTTTTTTTAAATGGACAAGTCTTCTTCTGTGGCTCTAAGACTTTGGAATTACATGAAGTTAATGTAAAGTAGAATTATCACAAGCTTGTATATTGAGCTTAGGAGCAGGATGACAGGTTCTCACATACAGGTGATGTATTGCTCTACCTAAAATAACTCCTGTACACTTCTGCTGGCCTGCATGTATAATTTCCTCCTCCTAAAATTGTATGGTGTAGTTCTCTGATTCGTAGTTTTTTCAATAGAAGAATAGTGCCTGTTCCAGTTTGAATTCAGCTGCTGACACTCAAATTTTCCCTCTGTTCCAGTGAGATGGATGCTGTGGATTTATTTTGTTTCTAAGATTTTCTTTTCTTTATGGTAACTGAACCTGTCAAAGTTTCAGTAAATGGAAAGAGAGCTTGACACTGAAATGTTTTGGCGTGACGTTATTTTCTGCATAGAGTTTATTTCATGAAATATTTGCTTTATTCACTTTAAGGTCATGGAAGAGAACTGACTTTTATTCTAGCCATTATAGGTTTAAAGCAATGGAACACCATGAAGATGTTATCTGTCCATCATTGGGTCCTTATAAAGAAACACAACCAAGTATGCCCAAGTTTGCATCCAAGTCTAAATTTGAGTCAAAATTTCAGAAGACATGCATCATCTGAGCTGTGAGAAATTCAGAGTAACCCCTCAAAAAAAACCCAGGCGTGTGGGGATAAAATGCAGACTTCACAAAGAAAACCCTACAACAGTCAAGCCTGTTACACCACACTGCCTCTCTCGACTCAGTCTGGCCCTTTCTATTACTACAAAAATATTTTTTTTATCTCTAGTCAACTCTGCGTTTTAAAAGGATGAAAACAAGTTTTCTTCAAAAGCTGAGAGGAAGGAAAAATGTGCTTATTTGATCACTGTTTGGGAAATGCAATTTCAGAAAAGATGGGAAACCGTATTTGAGGCTGCATACAATATGGAAAAGGGTAAATGACTGCATCTCTACTGCAATTTTTGTGTTTTTCCACAGGCTTTGGTTTTGTAATTTAATCAGTCCTCTAGACAGTTGAAAGGGAAAAATTGAAAGGAAACTGGTGAAGTCATAAAAATATTTTTGATTGTGGACAACATGTATTTTCACATCTCTGAGGATCTACAACTACTGAACTCATTGATTCTATTAGCATAACACTGAGAGAAGTAAAGATGTGGGAAAAAGAAACATTCCCTGTAAACGGAAAACTTTGTGTGCCATCTTGGACATTTCCCACAGAGGTAAATAATTATAAAAATCTCCCGAATTACAAGCTTTGCTTCACGGCGTGTAAATGTTTATTCAATCTGCCATCAAACACTGTCACAGCTGGCACATGTTATGTGTAAAGCAGGTTTTGCTTTGCACTGGCAGAAATCTACTATCAATGGGCACAGCTGAACTTCAGATCAATAGCTTGTCTTTTTCAGAAAGTCTGACACATATTTGTAAAACCAACACTGAAGAGGAATATCTTCCAGCATGTAATATGTTGTAGTAGCATTTGGTACTCCTACGTTTACGTTCACTGAAGGCCAGTTCAAAATAGCCGAACGTTTTCCTTTTAGTCACTTTGTTGAATGTAGCTGAAAGTTTTGGGTCATTACAGTGTTGGAAAGACCCACGACCTGAGACTAATACCAAGCTTACTGAAACTAGGCAGAAAGACCTTCCTTATCTCCAGGATCCCTTGATAGTCTTGAAAGCTCAAGACATCCAGATGGAGAAAAGCATAACTGCACCTCTTCCAGGTTTCCCCAGTCGAGACAGGGTTCTCTTCTTGGTTAGACAGAGTTAAAGTAAGATAGAAACCAGACTGATCTAAAAGAAAAATAAGAATAAGGCAAACGACACAAAACTGCAAACCTAGAAACAAAACCTAAAACTCCTCAAGATCCCGACACCCTCATTTTTAGCCAGGCCTGTTGTAAAGCAAAAATATGATTTCAATGATAAATTTTTAGCACACTTTTTACTTTTGTCAATTTCAAGTTAAAATTAAAATGAAATTACTAATTAGATCTCTAATTAGTAATAACTGGTGTGATCCTGGTAAGACTTTCTTTGTAACATTCACACAAGGGCAAAGCTCTAGCTGATGAAAGCCAAAGCTCCAGAACCTTGTCTTTGATCTGACAACACTCCGGGATCAAGCTTTTGATCCACTTGTAAAAACAATCTTCCTCAAGTCCCCAGCAATACATCTGCCACTGTGAGGTAGATTAAAAGATGTACTATTGAGAAAAGGTTTATAACACAGATAGACATGTGTCTATTGTAAATCCCTTTGTGCTTTCAGATTTCTGTGCAACAGCAGTGGTTATTCTCTAACGGGCTAAATGTTTCCTTAAACAGACCTCCTCTTAGCTGTGGAGAAGATCCTCGCCTGATTGGATCAACAGTTTTTCAGATGAGTCAAATAACCTTGGCATGTTTGTCAACAAAAAATGGCAAAACAAATCTAGCATATATTGATATCCTTTGCTTAAATTTTAAAAAGTAAAAAACAAAAAACTGCATGCCCCTTCCTTCTTCAAAAAACTTATTTTGATAAAATGAAAAATGCTTTTTTTTTTTTTCTTCAAACCACATTATTTCAATTGTCCCTGGTACAAAATAACACAGTTATCTGATTTTTCCAGAAAATTACAAGGACCATAGTTTTTTAGTGCCTTTAGAAATGATTTTTTTTTTTAAACCAAAAATCAAGTCCATCAAAAAAAGTTTCTGTCCATCATTGCACATCAACCCATCCATAATGCAGCTGTTCAAAGTGTAGTTTATACATTTTAAACTCATGAAGAGACTTGTGGTGCATTCTCTTCTTTTGATGTGATTGATCTGATTATTGCGAGCATTATTCCAGTCGCCTAATTAATATCACATTTATTACTTTCAGAATTTATTTTCTATTTTTGTCTAGCGCTCCAACTTTTAACTGAGGACTTGGAACAATTTAATGTCTCTTCCAGCATGTTAAGCAAGATTCTCAGTGGGTGGATTGTTTTATTGTGAAGTTATGTGTGACAATAAGGTTTCAGGCTCTCTAAGCAAATCTTTCCCTTTCTGAGCTGATGAACTTTGGCATAGTCCTCCTGGAGTGTCCATGCCATCAGGGAACAAGCAATATGTTGATGAAAAAACCTGGTCATTCAGCAGATTCATGTCAACACCCGACATATTCTGAAAGCTCAACCTGACCAAGTGAGGCAACCCCAGATAATGATGCCCCATAGATTTGAACTCCAGGCATTATTGGTCCATATTTTTTCCTCTACTCTATAAAAACTGCTAAACTTTGTGTAACCTTTCTGTGACTCAAAAATTCTGTTCTTGAAAAATCAAACACTTCAAGTAGCCTCAGTTTTTAGTAGTTTCATAAAGGCCCCGAAGCATTTTAGTATTTTGAGTTTTTATATATCAATTTACTATATTTTCACTATTAAAATTATTTCTGATTTTGACAAGGAGATGAAACAGTTAAGATTATTAAGATTGTTTTAATAACTTAGCATGTCCTGATGTGTTGTCTTTATACAGGAGCACACAACTTTAGTGACATTCCCAGTTAGTAGCATTGTCTGGGTGTGGGGCTGTTTGACGCTGCAGGTAGGCTTTATACAATTGTGGTTTTAATCTGACTGCATTGTATTTTGTTTCTATATATATTTTATTTTTTTTTTTTTTGTCTGGCAGGGGTACTGATTGTTGGCTTGTGCAACACAGGTATTCTGTGTTTTTCGATTTGTTTTAGCGATTGATTTGATTAAAGTGTTTATCATAAGCTATTTGTAATTTTTGTATTTTGTGGTTCTTACACTTCTGCCACTGCTAGTTGCTGTCCTTAGAGTTTGTGTCTTTTTCTTAGGCCGCCCAGGTTTTGGATTGTGTTTATTTATCTTTATTATATGTGAAGGCGGACGGACTAGTTTTCACTTTTTTTGTTTACAGGTCATTTCTCTGAACTACTGTACCATTCCGTGTCTCTGTTAATCTTAAATATCTGAGACCCGATCCTGCTTGGAGTCTTATCTTGGGTTTAGATTGCATGTAAATTATTCTGCAGTGAATCGAGTGCATCAGAAATTTCCAGGGAACAACTGTAGTGTTTTACGCGGGTTTATCCACCTGAAATGATGTGGAATGTTATTGGATTGACAATTAATCGATATCAAGTTTAATATTGTTCATCGACTTTATTGTCGTTGCTGATTATTACCTCCTGGCTCGGTAGAGTATAACATTTGGCGTTGTTGGCAGGACGCTCAGATTTGATACTGAGGAAACTTTTTTTTTTTATCATGTTCAGGGCATAGAAATGAGCTGACCAAATGTATGCTGATGTTCTCTGATTTGGAAGAAATGTCAGAAATTCTAAGGGGTCATAAAATAATTAAATGTTGCACCGTTTGAGTTTTAACACTATTGTATCGATTTGGTTTATAGTACTTTGCTTCCTTGTATGTGAAACTTGTATGTGAAATTTATATGATATATAATATGATATATAATCACTTGTTTGTTGCTTAAAACAGGAATTGAAAGTGTCCAGTATAACTAACTTTAATTGTATTTCCTAAGATGTCATTCTTACTGAGCTGTCTGCTTTAGTTCCAAGTTGCAGTAACTGAATAGGATTATAAATGAATCATCGCTGTCAACAAATTTGCTGAACTGACTTTGGGAAATTGAGAGTGCAGCTATAATTCTGTCATAAATTTAGCTCCACAAACCACACTTTTATTTGTTAGAAGCAGTGTTTTAAAGCAGAAGGCTTAGAACAGCTTGATGATTATGTCTTCAAAACAAATGATAAAATTAGCAAAAAGCTAGATTGAATCTCCAGTGTGCACACCTTTTAAAAGTGTTAATCCATCGGACACAGCTGAGCCTCAAATTTATTCATCTGCTGTCAGTTTAAAACAGAAGCAATCCGATGGGCTCATGGAAATCCTGTAAAACTGTGTTTTACTGTTGTTTGTAATTTTCTTTAATCAATACTAAGCATAAACAGCATCTGAATTATTTTTAATTATAAAAACAATGTCTGCTTATATAGCTCACTGACGAGTTTCTCAACATATGAATTTTTGTTTAATACCTTAAAACTGCAACTTACTGCAGCTTGTGACACTTACTGTGATGACATACTTACAAGGAGTTTTCATATTTCACCTCCCTGTTTTCTTTTCTAACCTTGCAGGTATTTTTTGTGACATTTACAGCAAATACATGAGGTTGACTGGCTTTAAAATTCTCCTTCTGGCTCTGATTGGTTGTTTTAGATCGGGAGCGGTACTTTGCTTCAGACGGCATAGCTCGGGGAAGGAGATGGAGGTGATTAATCTTTTCACAGTTTGTCACTTAACATGAAGTCACGACATTGTATGTTAAGTTTTTATAAAAGCAGCTTTCAGGCTGCATCATGAAAGTATGTGAGCAGCGCGTACGCAGCGGTGATTGGCAGGACCAAGACCCTCCTCCTGGCTCTGATCAGGTTGTTTCTGACAGAGCAGTGTATTTGTTCAGATGAGAGCAGGTCCAGAAGGAGAAGGAAAAGGGCCTCAGTTTTTTTTTTCTTCTTTTTACAGGTTATCCGTCTCACATTATTCTGTCACAACATAGTGATGGTTTTGACACATGTGTAAAAAAACATCAATTTTCTAACTGTTGCAGCTTTTATCTGCAAAACATTATACACTTGGTGAGAGTCCTTTCTTCATGATTTCGGTAACAAGCTTTCAGCCATAATGCAAGTCTGCCAGACATGTTCTTGATGGGTGAACCAGACAGGTCTGTGATGCACTTACAATTAAATAAACTGCATGTTATGATACTATGCTTTTCAATTTATCTTCTAATCATTTAAACAGTTTTGATTTAAATAGAATTAAGTAAATGGCACCAAAGAAGTGAAAAAAAAAATAGTTGAATACAAAGGGTCCTCAACGTTTGAATATACTTCAAAAGGTCAGTTTTTTTTCAAGATAGAAAAGGGGATACAAGTAAGTATTCCAAATTTGTTCAGAATACTTCTCTTAAAACTAAGAAATAGGATTAAATTTGACCACACAACATACCTAAACACTGCATAAAGAAGACAGAAATTAAAACCTGTCCTTGGACTGACAGATACTGACTGCAATGCTTTTGACTATCTGAAATCTTGCCCAAAATCTAATGGATGATTTGCAGAAATCAACAGATTTGGGAGTTCTTGAAAGATGAACAAAATACTTGCAGAACAGAATAGCTGGCACAGAACAGTTATCACAATCTTCATTCAGGTTAGTCCCAGTTCTCTGTGTTTAGACAGGGAAATCTTCCAGTGATTTTTAGAGGTTTTGTTTTATGAATGAAAAGGCTTGGCCCATCAGACGTGTTTGTAATTTGCATAGCTTTCTCTTACATACCATAAAATGTATTGACCCCAAGTTATTCTGCGAAAAACAAAACGTATCTGCGGGAGCTGCAGTGCAAAGACATTGATTTAAACCTTTCCTGAAAGCAACAAAAACTAAATTCAATGATGGATTGAAAAAAAAAAAATGAGGCAAATCTAGAAAGCTAGAGGAGGCTAGGGCTGACAAAAACAAGTTTTCATTTCTGTTTCAATACATAGTGTGGAGACTCAATAAGGTTGTTTTACTGTAACAATATTTATTAAATTCACCTCCAAGAAGGTCTCCTGGCAAAGAATAACCTTCCTGTATTGCATTTATTTCTATTCTTCATTACTTATTGCTATGAAAACAGTAACATATATAATATGACTGTGCCTGGCTTTGTTTTTACACTAAAATCTGTCTAATATGTCTGAAATTAAACAACTTTTACTGCAAATGATTTGTTACCTATATTGTCCAACATAACTGTGCACTTACTGCACATTTCCTGTGCAGTAAGTGCACAGGAAATGGAAGTTTTGTAGTTGTTCTTTAAACGATCATTTAAACTGCACAAGCAAAAAGATAAGTGTTGCTGATAGTACTTTGAAGAAAAGCTAACCCATGCTGCGTTTAAGACGTTAATGCAACATTACCAATGTGGGTCATAGCTGAGCAAGGGAGCAATAAGTGTTTTACCTCCTCTGTGATCGTCTTAAATGGGTCAAAGTTATCAATACTTTATTTCTACGCTGTTGAACACATTTTACAATGGAGTTTCAGGGTAAATCCATAATAGGAAATGATGCAAACACTTGAAATTGATTACATATTTTAAAGGAAGAATTATTTATTGACTTTGATTTCTGGCAATGCACACATGTTACAATCTATGAAATGTATATATTTTCTTTGTAATGTCAAACCATGTTAGTTGGTCAACTTGGATGTCTAGTAGATGCTATAAAAGGGGTTTATTTATACAAAAGAATCTCGAGTCAACTTTGCTTTGGAAGTTGAATAATCTACCTTTTTTTAGGTACATTTCATTGTAAATTACATTACAAGCCCCAGATTATCTTGTTTGCCTCACTTCTGTTCGTTTCTGACAGAACCCCAGGACTTTGCTAATTGAGTTTTCTGATTTTGTTTTACATAAAATCTAGTAAACACAAGGGTCTATAAATATATGATGCTGACAGTAGAGCACAGACCAGGACACACGGTCTGCAGCAGCAGAGGGTGCACAGCTAGTAATTGAAAGTTGCATAGTTTCTGTTCAGCTCTATTCACCAAAGTGGTTTTCAAAGCCGACACTGCTGGTTCCAAACAAAATACATGTTTCCAAACTTTCTTGCTAGCATATCCATTTTAATCAAACTGAAAATCTGGAAAAGGGAATCCACAGGATTCCTATTTTAAAACTTTCAGCTTTACACAATCACTTTATTTTATCCATGGTGTGATTTTATCCAAATCAGAAACAAAAGTTGCAAGTATTTTAAATTAGAAACTACTCTTAATAGCATTGTATTAGTTATAGTGAAAGATCTGTATTTGAAGTAATTTGATATATAAAAAAAACATCTTATGTTTGTTTTATGGTTAATTGGTTGAAATAATAATTTAAATGTTCTGCAGCTACAAACTATTGCCATTGTTTCAGCTGGGTTATTTCATATATTGTATCATTAAAAACAAAACAAAAAACAAAAAGAAAAACATCCACTGAGTGATAATACATGCCAACTTCCTTGAATCCCTTATGTGGAAATGGGTAACAGGTTCAATATATTTAGCTAAGGATATTTTGAAAAGGATCAATTAGTATTTACTACCATACTGGTTTGTTGTCTTAAATTTTTTTTATTTTACGATACAGGACACCAAGGGCGTAGGAACGAGTCTGTCATTGGGGGGGACGCATATCGGAAACC
>NW_015113363.1:83194-128809 GCF_001443285.1 Poecilia latipinna
CAGGACACATACTTGCAAAGTCTCCTGTTTTGGCCCGGAAGCTACCGTATTTTATCCCTCTTACCAATTGTCCTCCCATATTAGTATTTTCCTGCAAGTCCTTTATAATATACTCCTTTTAAAGCAATGTTGTCATGACCTGCTGAAGGTGGAGTGTTGGAGTAAGAGCTTCTTAGAGAGAGGCCAATTTTAAGACCTCAAATTGCAAAGTTAGTTTGACACAACATTTTTATAACAACTGACGCTAATAGTAACTTGATTGTGCTATGAAATTACTCTGTGCGTGGGAAGTATAGAATAGGCCACTTTACCCAAAATTAATTACTGTGAGATTATTAATTGAGAAATTTAAAAATTGCAAAACCCCTTGTGTGTTTACTGCCAAGCTGCAGCAAAAACTCTACAGTTATAAGCACAAACTAAGGTCATTCTCAGATTTAAGTGGCCAAGACTGTGAACTTGTGCTCTGTTCTCTGAAGAGGCTAATAGGGATTAGTGAAGGAACGTTCTCTGGAGAAACACTGTTGAGATGTCTGTTTTTAGAGCAAGTGTAGGCCTTGCATGAGACAATATGAGATACGTTTCCACTCTTTGCATAAACTGTGCTCTCTTGCAGCTGCTTTTTTCCCTGTGTTTATGCCACAGTTAGCTGTGATGGAAACAAGTGTTGGCATGAGTGTGGAGAGATTGATAACAGTAAGCTATTGTGGCCAGGGCCTGTGGGACGTTGGGCTCGGTCAGCAAACTCCCTTCCAAAATTTGGTAATGAACAGATCGAGCTGTCATCATCATCGTGATAAAAGCAGGACAAAGACACTACATCATCACAAGATGAGGTAAGCATCCTGGCTTTATCGGTCTTCTTGGACAATTTTAAACATTTAGAAAAATAGTTTGTATCAAAAATGAATGCATCAGTTAAACAGCACAGCATGCATGGGTTACCAAGACATGGACGGCAAAAAAAGGGACAGCACATTGCAATACTCCTGTGGCCATGTGCGCATGATTTCTGCAGTTGGCAAGCAGTGTTTTGCAGAAACAAATCCACATAAATTACAGACAGTGTCTTGCAAAATTATTAAATGTCCTTCAACATCTTAATAATTGTAGCTGCTTTATAGCTACAAACCTTAATTTGTTTTATTTGGAAAATAAATACAGTTTAAAGTTTCCCGCAGGCCATGTAAAAGACTGCAGGTTTGCAAGCAAGCACAGGGAAGCTGCCGAGGGTCGAATGGAGAGCTGAATGAACCAACAACAGGTCAGTCCAATAGGAAGAGCTGCTACAGGCTGCAAGACTGCAACCCTGAACTGCAAGGGATTGGTTCAGGTCAATGTGTATTCATGTATTAGAATGGGCCAATCAAAGTCAAGATGTAAAATCCACTTGAGGATGTGTATCAAAATGTTGAAATTGTGCTTTTTTGGTAAAACAGATGGGTCACACATTTTAGCTTGTAGATGTTAAAGGCTGGTAGAGACGTGTCCCACAAACATTCAGCTTCATTTGCAGTTAGATACGGTTCTTTTTCTTATATGATGAATTGTGAAATCTTCAAGTGGTATAAATACTTTAAAGTATGGTACCTGCCAGGGGTATAGATCAATATCCCAACACTCAGCAAAAAACCTCTATTTTCTATCTAATTACAATTTTATCATTATATTTTGCCTGGACTTCAACAGTCACCACTCACAGTACAATTTTGTGGTGGTGCAGTAGCAGAATTGAAACTTAGCAGTGACTAAGTCTTCAAGGGGCCTTTGTCTTTGTTCCACCTAACCGAGGACATGTGATTAATTGAACCTCAGGAAAATTTTGTCAGGCTGATTATCTGATGATGAATCCTCCACGTCCAAATACTGTATGGAAGTAAAGGTGTCAGGTGATAAATTTTGAAAACACAGGACATCCTGTGCTGTTCTACATTATTGATATTGCCAGATTCACTTAGTTTTATGTGATTTTTGTTATTTCCACGCCGTGCTTTTTTCATGCCGTTGTGAGACAAAACTGTAGGAGAATTTTGTATTTGAACATGACTGATTTTGACAGGAATATTTTGCAGTGTGCTCTTTTCCACAGCCTGTCCAAATAAAGGATCACAGGGTTTGCATTTGTGAAGTTTGTAATGGAGTAACAAGTCTTTCCAGTAACACATTTATGCAACGGTAAGATTTTACTGTCATGGTGGACCTGAACTAAGCCAAAGAGAAGGGAGAATCCAACAGAAAACAAAGGAAAGCCAGGAACTTGAATTGCTGGGAAACAAGTGATTGGCATAACTACGAGGGGGAAACACAAGTGGGTTTAATGGGCTTGATTGCTGGAACAATTAGCAGAACTGAAAACAGTTCAAGAAAATAAATACAAATACACAAGCAGCGTAACACTAAGAAAAACATAACACTAAACAAGGAACTGAAGAGCAAAATGAAATGGCACAAATGAAAGTGAGGATGAATAAGAAAACCAAAACACTGAGCAGGAGTAATGCAAAGGGGGAAAAAAAACATAATTACGGCTAAAATATCAACTATGAAACTAGACATGAACTGGCATGATAAAACCTGACCAGCAAGGAGCAACATCTTGACATTTACATCAGTATAAAAACACCAAAGAAATGCAATTTAAAAATCGCAGAATAGACATCGACACCAAAACCAGACAGCCTCTATGCTAGCTTCTTCCCTGCCCTCTGATGTTCATTCGTCAGTTTTTATCCAGTTCAGTTTTGTCCCATCATAAGCCCAGTCACCCAATGACAAGACTCCAAAGAGTGTTTTTCACTGAGCAGACACCTCCTTGCTGAATTGAGCACATGTGCATGAAAAGAGACACCCAATACATCTAAAATACATTAAACTAGAGTGGTGCTGTCAGTTCTCTCAGAAAGCCCTGAGCAAAAAATACAAGACATGTTTTAGAGGACAAACAGCTGCTTTGTAGTGCAGTTAAACAAGCTGTTACAATTTAATTCAATTTAAAAATATTTTGTAAATTTTATGTAAAGGGCTATGAGATTCATTTTTGTTATGATTACGAAAGAGTAATTGCTTTGACAGTTTCACTTCATCATCATGGTAGTCCATATGGTAATATGTAGATATATGGCATTTTTATGTAACACTGAGGCTGGATTTTTAGAGGTGTAATAATACAAATTTAAAGTAACATGCTTGTATTTGCTTGCACAAACCCCACGATCCATACAAGCTTTACTGGCTGTTCTCTTACATACTATTAACACACTAAACACATGAGGACATTTTTAACCTTTATACCTTTTTGCTAATGTCAAATTTTTTTGTTTTTATCCGTTTTTATTTTAGCCTATTACTGCGCTAATCAAGTACACTTTTATTCAGTAGTTACTATTTTAACGTGCTACACTAATAAAATTTGATAACGTCCCAGAATATACTGGAGTTTGAAGTTGTAATGCTGCAAAATGTGACAGAGTTAAAGAGTTCGCTACTTTTGCAAGGCACTACAGTCATTCTCAATGTCCTACAGCAAACAACACAACAACCACTTCGGCTCTCCCATTGGTTTAGTGTCACTGGTCTGTCTTTTTGAAACTGATAATGATCACAGTCATGTATATGCAAGGGGAAATAAATCAAATCATATTTTTCACAGGATAGCCATTAGATCCTTGTACTTCTGTCTCTGTGCATCAACAAACTAATTATGTCACATTTTACAAACAACACATGATATGTTGGGTTCCACACATTAAACAAAAATACAGAAACAACAACTGATGCCAATCATGGCCTAAATTACACATCCAATTATGTGCCTTAACACTGAAGGCAAAACAAGGTAATTTGTGTTTCCCTATGATTTAAAACGACAGACACAGCCGTCTATAAAATAAACGTGTCAAGGCGTATCTCAAAAAACGTGAGTCACGGTAGAGGCAAGATAAAGGCCGTTCGCTTAGGCTGTCATTCCAGTTTCACTCTTAGTGTTGATGTTTCCTCTGAAGCAAACATACAGTATGAATACATGGATGAATGGGATGCTGGTAAGATTCCAGTATAACACGATATTTATGAGTCAGATGTTATGGATTGAAAATAGATTCTGAACCACTTCTGTTTCTGAATTACAGGTCCAGCACTGCATTGGTTAACACTCGTGACTTAAAATGACACTTCCCCCTATACTTTTGTGAAGAGTTGCTTGAAGTGACTCCAACAGGAGGGTAAAATTGACCAATTTTCTGATTAATTCAGCCACTAACTTTCTTTTTTTTTTATCGTCCTGGGGCACTCAGTCTGTGTATGGTGCACTGAACTATCAATCATCCAAGTTTATTTGTAAAATACATTTCAGAAACAAGGCAGTACAAAGTGGTTTACATTATAAAAACACAAAAATACAAAGTTGTAGAACACAAAGTCAACAATTGAGAAAACCAGTAAACGTTACATTTTGCCAAGTACCATCATTGCACATCAAAATGTTGGTCAGTGTTTCATTTATTATGGTTCAAAAGCAACTCTAAACAAGTGGGTCTTCAGTCTAGATTTAAAAGAAATCAATGTTTTAGCTGTTTTGAGGTTTTCTGGAAGTTTGCTTTAGATTTGTGGTGGATATAAGCTGAATTCTGCCTCCCTACATTTGGTTCTGGTTTCAGGGAGAAGAACCAGAACCAGAAGATCTGAGAGGCCTGGAAGGTTGATACAACAACAGATCTTTAATGTATTTTGGTGCTGAGCCGTTCAGTGATTTATAAATTAACAACAGTATTTTATAGTCTGTTTTCTGAGCCAACAGTCATCCCCAAATGGTCAAGAAACCAGCAGGAAAAGAAAAAAGCAGTGATGGTGACATCATGGCAAATTTAAATCAAGGTGCATATGTGGTTAATATACATAATATTCACAAAAAACTTTCAATACTCAAAATGCCTGCCTTATCTTTAGTATGCTCCTTTCATAGCAGGTTTGTCAGCATGCGCTCCCCATGGTTGCACTCCAGTCTGTGAGGACCCTACTGTGAAGCAATGATTCTCATGTAGAGCTGCCATAGTTTTATCACCCAGTCCATGCTGCGCTGTGTTCTCTTCCACTCTGCCCCCCCTGTGACTAAAGCTTGACATGTGTCAGTGGTGCGTGTTAGTGTTGGGAGATGGGATGGAGAAAGGGCAGCGTTGGTCTCCCATGTATGAGAAATCAATGATTTGCCAAGGTGAGGACATTCTGCAACAGTGAGAGCTTCCCAACGAAACTACACATATCTATACATTTCTTACATCTAGAAGACGGTGTTTATTATCATTTATTTTGTTCATTTTGTCATCTGTTGCTAGATTCAAAACAAATTAAACTTTTTTAAGGTTGCTTAATATTTTATACCGTCTGTCTTTCTGACAGAGAACTGACAGTATGAAGTTACATCACAGAGAGAATAAATCATAAAACATTGTGAATATAACATTTTCCTTGTAGGAAATGACTTGTTTCACTTACTTATCCCATCAGACAACAAATGCAGGGTTGCATTAAAAACTGATAAATCCACCAAAGCAGTACATTAGTATTATTGAAACCTCAAAAATACTTTGTTACATGTATATAAATAAAACAAACCAGGCAAAAAAAATTAGCTTTTTCTAAAAACTACTTATTTGATAAAACATTTGTTAAAAATCAGAACCATTTAAAATAATTCAAGGTCTGTTATGAGTAGCGAGTATGGCTGGAGTCTAGTGGGTCTGGATCAAAGAACATACCAGAACCTCTTAGCCTGGAAAAGAAAAAAAATATATGCCAAATGATTCAAAGAAGAAATAATGATGATACCCAAGATGCTATGCTACTGGTTTTACCTTTCTGAAAACTATCGTTTTTCCTCCATAAAAATACTTTAGAAAGAAAACATAAAAAATAGAAAATACAAACTATATTAGCATTATTTTATTCCAGACGATCTGGGATAAACCATTTTAAATAGACATAAAATAGCAGGAAGCATTTTTCTATGGGCTTTGAGCCGGCAGAAATGCCTTGGTGTATGGAAAAGCATCAAATGTTAGTCCTGCTTTTGGCACAATTTGAAAACACTGGCATTGTATAGCAGTGTGAATCATTATGAAACTCCAACCGCTTGTTTGAAGAAACCTCCCGCTACGAGCTTCTTTAATCACAGTCCAGAAGCACAAATTCCAACTTCAGGTTGCGGTAGAGTATATTTGTGGGATTATTTCATAACTATAATTACCAAGATGGTTTAAAGACAATGATAAAAGGGATACAGAGACTATATTTTGTATAAGAAACAGGGCACTGCTATAACACTATGAGTTCAGTAAAACATATGAATGCAAAATTGTGTTTTTAAGTTACTTAAGCAGATGATTAAGTTGCTCCACTTTCTGCTTTGAAGACATTAAGTTTAGCAAAATCTGCTCGCTCAGCTGGCCTTGATCATAGTAATGGAGGTGAGTTGGAAGCTCACAAAAAATGATAGGAAAAGTTTGATAAGTCTTCGACGGGGACAAAAACTGTCAGGGTGACGGATATCTGAAGTGGAGCGCAGCCCTTTCATTAGTGTAGCACAATCCTGCAGCCATCTGTTTCAGATGACATGAGTGGGGTTCACTTGAAGGGCCCATAGGTTTCCAGGTGAATGACCAGGCAGCTGTGTTTAATTTTAGCTTGCAAAAGTGTAATGTTAGTAACTAAAAATGTCTGTTAAATCATTGGGTCCTATATTTAGACTCCTCATTTTAAATCTTTAAATTTTCCATTGTGAAATAAATACACTAACGCTCCGTCCATCGTCAATATTAATCGCACAGGGTTGAAATGTGCCTATAAAACAAAGTAACTTTAACAGGAATAAATAAAACTTTTCCAAAGCGAGCTTTAGAGCTTACTGAAAACGGCCGGAGAGGGAACTAATTTTTCATGGTCAGTGAAGGTTGCACTGATCCCAGAGCTTAAGATATCATTGATCACATGCAAAGCTATGTGAAGAGGGGTCTGTTGAAGCAACAAGAGTCTAAAGGGGAAAGTATAATGAGGCAAAGCACAGGCGCTAATGCATAACCAAAAGAGAGAAGCAAGAAGCAAAATGGGAGATCCTAATGTGAAGATTTATTCTGAGAGAATGTGTGATAAAAGAGACTTCTGTCTGCTTGTGTCGCCTTCTTATTGTTCTTTCAAAGAAGGTCAATTATATAGCAGTTCTTGCGAGGCTGAACGAGATATTCAGGAAAGCAGACAGGCACGCACATTGTCGTGGGAGATGTGATGTTTGCCGCAGTAGGTGTGAAGTGAGCGAGCAATGATGGGCAGATAAAGCACTTAGATGAATGTATAACAAGCCAGTAGATTAATAAAACACAAGAAGCAAAAGGAAAAAGGCTCTCCAGCCTTTTCCTTTTAGACTTTTTTTTTTCACTGTTCCCTTGGCAAACCACGTCTGTACCCAGGCATAGGCTCTGTAAATGGACTCCACAGGCTCCAAGCATGGTTGCATTACGCTGAAGCAAATGCTGAAAATTAGCATTCAAGTCTCGCCTGCCAGACAAGTCTGGGAATTTGGTGAGACTGTGAATTATGTCTGACGATTCTCATATTTTCCTTCTGCATACGTGAATAAAAAAAGCACTTAAAAAGTTTAAGAACAGCTTTTTTTTTTCATCCAGTGAAATGTTTTTCATTCAGCAGGAAAATCATGAGGATTCCCATGGTACTGAGATTGTAAAAGGAGGTTGCACAGAAGCACAACCTGTAAACTTAGGGGGAATGTTACAGGTGAGTTGGGAATTAAATACACTATGTTACCAAAAGTATTTGCTCATCTGGATTCGGTTCACAGACTTACCCTTGAGTGTTGGCCCAGCTAAGACAGCTTCAACTCATCTGAGAGAGCTTCCCACCAGAAGTGCATTTTGAGTTCCTATACACTGATGTTGGATATAAAATAAAGGGCTGAGCCAATTCCTGAAAAACTTAAAATCATTAGCATCTTTGCATTTTTTTTTATAACAGAAAATTAGTAAAGAGATTCACTAACATAAGATTTAACAACGATGGGGGGGAAAAAAATTTGCTCTGCCCCAGTTATATCCTACTGGGCACTAAGAAAGGGGGAGCTATTTTTTTTTTTTTTATGGCTCCTACTTCTTCCTGAGCAGTTTTCCTTTTTTACTGTCTGGCTTTTACATTTTAATCACAGAAATACACCCCAGAGTGTGTTTATTTCTGGCATCAGCTGTAGCACAGTATCCAGCTCTGAAAATACCTGGCTGTTGTCTCCACATGCTGGCGGACTGTTGAGGCCTGTAACTCCCTTCCTCCATTTAAAATCGGACACAATAAAATAACAGTAAACAAACTTAATCGAAATAAAAACACCTATAATAAACACCCCAACTCTAAAATTACTCTTAGTTCATACAAAGACCAAAGAGGCACAGTGAGACATGCAGAGCATAGAGCCCAGCCACTTAGCCTGACCACCGCATCCCCCAGTGATCCCAAAATCTGGTCAACCCGGTCACTGGGAACCTGGCAGTAAGGCTGCCCGGCAAAGATGAGTGAGACTCCCCAAAGAGCCCCCAGCCAGCTTGATGGGGAATGGCACTCCACAGCGTTCAGGACCCAGAGGATCAATGAGGGTTGGGGTATCATGTCAGTCAAGGGGATGGGACCCCTGCCAGGGTCCAGTTCAATCCTTCCAGCCCACAGTCGATCTGGCATGCATCTTAAATAAATGGTTACAATTTTAAGCCCTGTTTGGTTGACTCGGTTGGCCTTTTGAGTCCAATGCATCATTATTTAATTGTGAGGGCTTGTGCGTGTTATATGAAGACCACCTGAGAACTAGTCTAATAAGTTAATTCTACTCATTTGAATTTGCAGGACTTTAGCTTAATAGGAGGCTGTGTGTTTTCTAAGAGCACAATGTCATTTTGATCACATAATGATGTATTTCAATTGCATAGTTAAAAATTTTGTTTGTTTTGCAATTAAAATTAGCCTGTTCAGCACATTGTCATTCATTACTCTCCGCATTTTAAGAATTCAGTTACACACTTTTTTTTTTTGTTTTGTTTTTATTCAAAACCACTTGCCTGTTGGGAGAAGATAAAGTTAAGTGAGCTCTCTGTTTGGTAAATTGGTGATTTCCTGATGATTTACAGACATAATTGCAATTAACTGTGCTATAGCTAATTAGTAAGCACATGGTCACCAGAGAAACAACCGTCAAAATGTTCTAATGAAAACAATTTCCACTTTTTTTTTTTCTGGCTTTTCACTACCACTTTCTCTCTCATTAGTTTTTATCACTGTTCCTAATCTAGATGCACTTTGCCGCTTGCTACTGAGTTACTAAATGAGAGTTATAAAGACATCTGCAACCTGGCAGCTTTTCTAATGTGCAGCAGGGATTTTGTCTTTTGTCAGCTGTAGGTTAGGTTTTATAAAAATGTCGGACAAGAATTTTACGTTGTTTGATTAAACATAGTCGGTTGCATATGATATGCAATTTGTCGCTTGCTATATCATACCAAATTGCATTCTATAGACTCGCACTGTGTACTCTAAAATCAGACTTGTACTGCATCAAGATGGAAGGGGGAATTGTACTTTTTAATATGTTTTTTTCCCATATGATATATTGAAAATTAATTGGGTTTTCCATAGAGTGGATCATTAGTAAAAAAAGAAAAAAAAAAAAACACTTGAAAAAAGAAACATGTAAGAGGTACTGTTGAGAAGTTGCCCTACATAATGTCGTTGTGCTATGATGACACAGATTTGTGCACCAGTCCCTTCTATACCAAAACTTATGCTGCCACCGCTGTATTTAACTATTAGTATGGGATCCTCATCTTTGTCCCCTTTCATATGTATCGTTGGTCAATGGCCAAACTCTTCCAGTCTAGTCTTATCAGAACAATGGACAAGTCTTCAAAAATTAAGGCCTATTCCTCTTTCTTTGTTGGTTCAGGGGTAATTGCTTTGTCCTTTGTGACTGGCTTTCAGCCCATATCAGTTCAGGACCTCGTACACTTGGGATAATTACAAATGTCTGCCAGCTGCAGCAGAGCATCTTTTTATCAACAACATTTTTATTTATTTATTTATTTATTTTTTTGCTTTTGCAGTTGAGACTGAGGCACATTTTGCATTTAAACCATTTTATCTTAAGGATACAGAACCTCTCACCTTCTTTATTATTTATGACTGGCTGAACATTCTGACATATTTCTTTAAACAGGTGAAAGTATCGCTCTCATACAAGAGTTTGCACCCAAGCATGAACCAGACTTGTGGGGATCCTGAATCAATTTTGACAAATTTAATCGCAATGTCACAGATGAAAGCAATATGTTTGAGATTTTGATACATCCACAAATATGCATCAGTTTAACACAAATTCTGGAAATTGACCAATGAGATGCTACAAAGCCTGTAACATTTGAGCTTTCAAAAATTGTACAAAGACATAGTAATATAGTGACTATATATATACTCATAGTCAAAAAAAAAACAACCTGAAAATAACAGCCAGAATGGTATTTTAAGTTAAAAATGCTGTTATTTGACATTTTTAACTTAAAATGCCATTCTGGCTTTTATTTTCAGGGTTTTTTTTTTTTTTTTTGCTTTTTGTCATTGTGTTTATGCATAAACATACATGCACATTTGGTAAACTTTCTTCTTTAAGAAAGAAAAAAGAGTCTGCCATCTTTAATAGCTGTGTAGTATGCCCCTTGCAAACTTGAAAGTCTCTTTTTTTTGATAAACAACTTCCCCAGTCTCAAGTCTTTTGAGACTTTCGTGTGAAATGACACGTATCCTTTTGACCTTTAACTTCCTGCGGGTACATCTGAATTGTGCCACTGTGGGACAATTAAAGGATACGTCTAATCTATTTTACATAGTCTCTTCAAAAGCTGCATTTTGTGATGTTATCCTGCATCTTTTTCAAAAGCAATGTCAGGTTGGATAATGGTCAGTAGAGTGATGGCATCAAAGGAACACAAGATACACAGAAGTAGAAACTCTTCAAAGGTAAATGGAGGAGAGGGTGTCTTTGATGCTAAGCACTGCCTGTAATAGAGGGCAAGAATTAGATAGCAAGCTTAATACCCGAGCATCCAAAGACACAGAGGCCCAAGCATATACACACACAAACATACACACCACATTCCATCAGAGCTTTATCTGGCCTTTTATTTGCTTTTATCGAACATGGCGGGAGTAGCCTGCTCACCGTTAACAATGTTGGGCTAAAGTCATTTCACACAACACTACTTGGTCATGTAAGCTGACATCTTTTATATTCTCCAGCGTCCTTTGCTTGCTCTGTCGTGTGGCCTCATCAGGAGCAAGGAGTGGCGCAACGGGTTGGATTTCAACACCAATACGTGCCACAGAATGGGGTAAATTGTTTTAATTTCAAGCCTGGAGGAACCATTACTGGGAGGTGAGCATAACTCGCAGTGGCAGACAAAACTGCTAAGAAAGAAGGAGCACACATTCCTGGTGGGCTTTACTACATGCTGCAATAGGTTTAATGTTCAATACTTGGCAGTGGTGCACATTGACACTTTCACAATCAATTTGTTCTTTGGTTAGCACAAGGATGTGTGTGTCTTTGTATGTGTATCTTTGCGGTAATTGCAGTGCTTTTGCATCGGGTGTGTAAAAGGTTGTTATGGACATCTTTTTAATTAACCTCATGGCCTGTTACTATGCACGCTGCCAGGATACTGCTGACCTTACACCAATTTATGCCACAATAAAAGTGACAAGGTTATGAAAATACAGGCTGATAAAAGACGTGACAGAGAGGTTGTTGGCCCAACCTTTAAAAGCCTGACTGAGGCCATTATTCTTGGTGTCAGATGAAGAGGTATAAGATTGAAATGCCCCCTGAAGTTTTTGCTGAATGTAAGAACAGCATGTAGCAAGACCAACGCTGGACTAACAAAATCTGCTTACTTAGGTAATGAGTCACAATAAAATCCTTGGTCATTTCTTGAGAAACCGAAGCATGTGTTTAAGAAAAATAGACATTAAGTTTAAATTTAAACTATGTTTGCCACCTATATACATATATTCTGGCTGCTTGTTGACGGTTTGACTTCAGCCCGACCATGCTGGGCCCTTAATGATACACTTAGACAAACACACCTTTCGCAGTGTGAAACATCAGAGTGGCAGAAACATAGGTGTGCTTTTCTTCAATTGGTACAAGAAAGCTGCGGTATTGATGAGAAGGTGGATGGAGGTAAATACAGGACAGCCCTATAAGAAAACCTGTTAGAGGCCACAACAGGTTTTCTGAGATATGGATATCTCAGTCAGATATCCAAAGATAGTCTGACTGAGTTTGGGCATTTTTGCAAAGAACAGACATTGAGCTGTATTCAAATACACACAGCAATTTTTGGATTTTATGTAAAAAATAAAAATAAAAGCCAACTTTAATTTGTCTTTTATTTAAATACTCGGTGCTATTTGGTTATGGCCAGGCACATAAAATCTGAATAAAATATATTGACATTTATGGTTGTAATCTGTGAAAGGTTCACAGATAAATACTTTTGCAGTTCACTGTATGTTCAAGTAAATTTTGGGTTACCCAAGGAAAGCAGCTGAATAACAATGAAATAATGTTTATTTATAGAAAATTACACACCCGCACATTTTGTAGTTGTAGTTGCAAAATGTGAAGTAACATTAAAAAACTGTGTTTGTATTATTTAAGGTGTAACTTTGCTCATGTGGTCCAAACAGTACATGCATTAAGTTTAAGGCATACAACAGATAGGATTGGCTGGAGTCATCGAAGCTACCAACCTCAAGTAAAACACAAGAGAAAACACTTACAAAGCTTGATACTCTAAAATTAGAAATGACTATTGATTAGATGCCATGTTTTTTTTCCTCACTATTTTTTCCAAGAAATGGTTCAGCAGCACATAATTATCTTGTTATTCCAGTTAATTACTGATATATAATAACACAAAATACAAGGCGAGTCCCTGAAAATGACAACATAACAAAATGAATGGAAGGACATTTGGGGTAAAACTTAGATCTGTTCTCCACCAGGTGCATGTATCATAAAACTCCGGGTCATTCTGCCTGTCTAACACTGAGTCAGACTTATTAATATAAATGCAACTGTGACTCATGGGGTGTTCCTGGAAAAAAATTCAAAATATGTGCCATATCTGCTAAGCCGGGCAAAAAATATTGATGGAAAATAAAAATCAGTTGATGAGGTACAACAGTCTGTACGTTTTTAGTTTGCAGACCAGTGTTTTTGGATAATAAGGTTTGAAGAAAAGAAAAATGCTGGTTGTATGAAAAACATGTCAAATGTATCTAACCATGAGACTTTTATCAGGCTGAAATTAATTCTTGAGTTTCATAATCATTTCATGTCTTTCTTTTTTTTTTTTTCTTTAAATATGTCTGTGAGCACATTTCTTTTGTTTTTTTAATGTTCCCCCTTGTTTTACTGCCAATTTGGCCTCCTCCACATTTTAAACCAGCACAAAGTTGTAACAATTTGAGTACAATTGTAATTGACAACACAAAACAGACCAACAAAAAGTCTGTGATGGCAAATTCGCCATGCTTTTTAAAATTAGTGATCTGTTTACAGTGGATGTTTCAGCCAGAGTCAATCAAGTTCTGGATACAAAAACAACAAAATAGACCTCGCACGCAATTTTAGTTTGGGATGTAGTAAGGGAGGTGTGTTTTGTGTCCAGTAGACAGCTAGATGAAATATGTGCTTACATTGCATCAAGCACAGAGAATCTCTTGTTGCTATGACCTTGTCCAGCAGAGTAAACTTCTCCTGTTATACATCAGCAATGATTTTAAAAAAGTATTTGCTAAATTGCAGAATAATTAGTGAGAATGTTTGAGAAAATGTTTTCAACTTTCTTCAAATACACAGAACTGCCTTTAAGCTGTATGATTTCGATAAAACCTGTTTGACAGTAGTGAATGAGAGAGAGAGAGACGTACAGGGTGCGAGGGCGAGTACACAGGGGAAAAGGAAATAAATCTAGCTCTAAAGAAAAACTGGACTGAAGAAACCCAATTAAACTAGAGTATGAAAGAATAACTATGCGAAATAAACATAACTAGAAACACTAAGAAGAACTGAAGTGAGAACAAGGCAGAACTAAATGACGAAATCCTAAACCAAACTCAAACAAGCCCAGATCCTAACAGATAAAATAATTTCATTTAAGAGCTACAACCTCAAATCCTAACAATACACAGCACTAAAGAAGTCTAATATAATTCTCTCTCTTGTTTAGTTACTTTTTACATATGCATGTGGCTGTATAAATGTAAACTATGAAATTACTCAAAAAATGTAAAAACCCATGTCTTCATGTGTATTTGTAGTCCGGTAAAAACCGCTTAGCTGCATCCAGAGGGTCTGGTTTGACGTCACTGTACACAACCTCTCCTGTTCCTGATTGGCCTGTTTGCAATTCAAGTAGAGAAATCAAACCCAACGAGAAAAATCCCAGACAGAGCACTGAAGGGAGATGAGAAACGAACAGAACTGCATATGTAGGCAATGGCCAGGCTAGTGTATTTCAGTAATAACGTTGATTTTTCTTTATCCATTCTGGAATAGAGATGCCGTAGCTTTAGATAATTTGCATAATTCTTGGCTCCTGCCACAGGAAGGATTTTCCAAAACAGAGAAGCAGTTTTTTCTTTCAGGAGATTTTCAGTGTAATTTTTATTATTATTATTATTATTATTATTATTATTATTATTATTGTAAACTTCAGTGATTTCTTATCTGGGCAAATACTTTTTGGGGTCACTATCTTAGGCCTCTTTAATATTCAAAGCTCTGATTACAGAACAAAGCTGGTTTTCATCCAGCCTCTCTGAGAACATGTTTAATTTTTTGGTCTGCTTTGCGAATGGCTTCTAGCAGCGTCTGATGATCTGCTGTGCAACATGCCTGAATGCTGTTGAGTTTGGGCAGGATGAAACAGCTTATGTGAACACATCAGGGGAAGGAGACATTTAGTCATACATCTCTGTGAGAACATTTTTTTGTCTGTATCAACACTCGCACGCTGTGCTTAAGTACATCCATGGATTCCAAAGGCCGACAGCTATTAGGGACGCTCTTCTGCAATGGCAAACATCATTGCTCTGCATGAACATCTGTTCATTAAACTGAAACTGCTCCATTACCAGCTGCAGAAATTAACAGGAGACTTGTGCCAAAGTACCACTCAAGCCTTGGAAACACAGAGAGACAGTATACATTTGCTCTTTCAATTATTACTTACAACTAAAATGAACATACAGAGCCTGTTTGCAGATTGGGGGAGAGGCAATTGACCTTCTCTTTATTCCAGAGGTATTGAGCAGGAAGACGAGCAGCATGATGCATTATCAGAATAACAGAGAAATTAATGAAACCTCCTAAATGAGGTCCGTATATTTATAGAAGCGACACAAACGTTTCATAGCTTGGAGCCCACACAGACTTTTATAAACTTATTACTGTGAAGTATAAACATTCTGAAAATGAATTGCCGAGTGTTTTAATTTTTTTTATTTTTTATTTTTTATCCGAGTTTGGTGAAGCCAATTTATCACTAGACGCGTATTGTACCTTACTTTTCAGTAAGTAATAAGCAATATTTCATGTATCTGTAGAAGTCCTGTAAGACTGAGTTTGTTGGAAAGCTTAGGCAAACATTTAATCAGATCTGTTTGAACACCCATATTTTTCCACAGTTTTGAACAAATTACTTCCTGCAGTTGCTAAGTTTCTCTGGACCTGCTGCACTTTGTCTGTGCTGAAGCTGCCACTCCTGTCATTCCTTGAAATAAAACATAAGCTTTGAGTTGGATAAGCAGCTTTTGCCTGTCTAGCCGTGTTGTTTATAGGTGAGAGAAGCCGGTAGGTTGATGGTTCATAAAGGTGTCATGCCAGAATTTAGCTCCTTGGTGGTAGTAATGGGAAGTTCAGCTTTTTGGCTCCCAAATGGCTCATAGTTCATCATTTGTAACCTCATGTTTTAGCTTAACTTTTCAAATATGAATGCTTTCTATTTTAATCAATCCTTTTGCATTTACTTTTTTTTTTTAATGAGAAGCCTTATACTTTCGAATTTTATGCATTTGTTCTGTTACGAAAGCAGGCCTTGTTACTTTAGTGTCATATTTTCATCACACTACTAGCAAATCTATCTAACAAAAACAAAACCAAACTCAGTAACCAAACTATGTCCTCAGTACAGCTTGGTTGTTCAAATAAATAAATAAATTCCTGAGCTTGGATGGCCTGATGTGGTTCATCCTCTTAGTGATTTACATTGTTTCTGAGAAGACAAGCCGCCACGCTGCCAATGAAAATAAAGTACTGAGCAGGTCGGAGTCACTGAGAGAGAGAGCTGAGCAATGAACGAGAAAAAAAAAAAAGTAGGAGCCGGCTCTCACTTCAATGCCAACAACTCTTTCGGTTCAGTATGCATCATGGAGGTATGCAGGCTGAAAGAATGTAGGAAAAAATATTTTATTGACCAGTGACATGAACACTTCACCTAAGACCAAAGGGTGCTCTGCCACAGCTGTTTCGCAGAACATTACATTTATTTCAGGATAATTAATTTAATGAGTTTGCATGAAAAAGGTTTATAGGATGCCTGTGATATTTTTTTATAGTCTTCTATTTTCTTTACTGCACATTACTTTAAGGGAATGTGTAGGGAGGTTATGAACAATGTTTATATTTGTTCCAACGTAAATTTGCTTTTTTCTGTCTTTCTCGATTTGATATTCCATGTTCACATTTATGCTACGTCCAGCTTAAAAGGGCCTATGAGCAAGTTACAAACTGTTTTATTGGGTTAGATCGTATTTTTCAGCTTGAGCAGGAGGACAATGTTAGAAGATCTTTCCTGCCAGCAGCCATCGCCATCTTCAATAACTCTTTAAAGAATCTAAATTAATGAGTTACAACAACATTTAGTTCCCCTTTGGGGTGAATACAGTACTTTTGAATTTTCATTGCCTTGAATCCCCCCAATAATTTTAATAAATGATATTCATTCCCCCTATTAATTAAACAGGAGAAGGCAGCCTTACACTTTTGCTTAAAAACAGTCTTAATAGAAATGTGCTTGTACCAAGACTAGAAATCTTTGTACAAATATTTGCACTAAGACTTAAGCTCTGGACGAACCGGTCTTGAAGTTAAAAACGATTTCAGAATGAACAAACATTTAATGTAACATTTTGGTTGGAAAATTACACGTTTGCAACCTTTATCAGTTGCTTTACATTTAATAAACATTTTTGAAACAATTTGGAAACTTTACAGTCTAACTGCTCTGGATGATTTAACCGTTTCGTCTTTCATATGAACTTGTATAATTGTTTTTATAAAAAAATATGCTGTTAAGTACATAAGTGTGATGGATGGTAAAATTACTCAAACTGTGCTTTTATGGCACGAAGCTTAACGACTCACTTCTAGAGTAAATATTTTACATTCCTGTGTAATATAGATAAAATACATTTTTGATATGCAGTTTCCTTAAGAACATTTCTACATAACAGAAATGACTCATGATGCATTCAATGAGCACAAATGCATCAGAGCACAGAGATATCAGCTCATCACAGTTGGACGTAAATGGCAACCAAAGGATGGCAAAGCTACCAGACCATCACACTACCACTGCCATGCTTGACTATAGTTAAGGTGTCACTTTCTGAAATGATGCTGCTTTTTCTTTTTGCATTAAAAAATATCCTCTTTTCTCTTTTGAGTCAACTTAATATTTTTCCAAAAGTGTGAAGAATCAGCAACATAGTTTTTGGCCTTTATGATTTTGTTGGCTTTCACATTGGTATTTTCTCAGGGATGCAGATTTTCCCAGACTTTTCCATGTTTTTTTGAATCATGAACAGTATCCTTAGCTGAGAAAAGTTATCCCTGCAGTGCTTTAGATGATGCTGTGGATTCTTTTGTGGCCTCCTAGATGAAAGGTTTATTACTGTTCCAGGTTTTCACTATTTGTAGCTAATGACTCTGGCTGTGGTATGCTGCAGTCACAAAGCATTGAAACTCTTTTCAAACTCATAGAAGTAAATTACTTTGTGTCTCTTCTGTTGTGGAATTTCTTCAGATTGAGGATGTGTTGCTTTTCAGTAAAGTTTATTTTCACCCACAAGTCATGAAGAGATGAGCTCATCATGAACAGTACTAGTATGACCTGGGGAGGTATTGAAAACAAATCAAATCTGGTTAATCACAGTAAATTCATGATTTAACAAGTGAGCAGTAATATTGTCACATTGGGCTAAGTTGGTCTGTTTGAAAAACTGCTTTCAGGTTTTACTCAGGTTGTCTTTATCTGATAATAAAGTCTCTTTCTTGACATTATATTAATATAATGTCAGGAAAGAAGCTGTTAGAAAGTCAAAAGTGTCTGCACTGAAAAGTAAAAACTGTATTCTTGGCATTAGTGATTACAGAGCACAGGTTTGATATTTAGCACTGTTTAAGTTGTAATTTATTGATTTTGTACAGTGATTGTATATTGAGGCTTTCAGCATATGCTTTAAAAGATTAGACTGTTTTTCCTGATCAGGGACTACAAATGGACACTAGCTTAAGCTAAATCTGGTGCAAAACATCTTTTGTTAACGTCTTTTTCATATCGTCCCTTAAACACATGAATAAACTAACTTGAGGCCACGAGTGTGGCAAAAAAAAAATTAAAAAAAATGGCAAAAACAGACGAAATCTGTAAAAGTTAAAATTCTTTGCAACTTTTTTCTTTGGTTTAAAGGGGCAGGATTATGTAACGTCCAGGCACATGTAGCATAATAAAGTAACTATGTTACCTTCAGTTGCCATAAAAGTGCAGCATTTAGACACCTGAATGGTTGCCATGGGAGACTAAAGGGTTTCTCAGACATGCATGAAAGAATCAAAGTAACACTCCAGGTATGCTTTTTGATGAGGGGAATAGCATTATAACATTATACAAAGCTCTAAAAGGTTGATTTTACATAATGCTCCCCCTTTAAATTGTGTTTTAGGTTCATTTTGTTTTTAAAACATCCCCTTGGTTAATTACCTCATTGCATAATTACTTAACATTCATCACCTAGAAACCCATCCACTTGTCATAAGTGTTGAAAATTACTTCATTTTTCTTTCCATAAGGGCACTGGGAGAGTAAGATTGAAACCATACTTCCAAATTAGCATTAATGAAGTGAGTTATACAAAGCGGCTAGCTCTCAAAAGACATACAGCATCAAGTGACATAAGGAGGTGAGAGGGAGGCATGTATTAACACACAAGGAACTTCCTCGACACTTTTTAATTGCCACCTTAACCCCTGGGGTCAGAGCCATTTAGTGTCTACAAAATCATGACAAGAAGATGGCAGAGAAGGAGAAAATCCAGGGTGCACACTGCATCAACCTCACTTATGCTGTTTATCCTCTGACACCATGTTCCCTATAGTACTTTGCCAATAAACCACTAAAACTCCCCCAAGACTCCTTGTATACATGACAAGCCTGCTCTGCTGTTATAACCCTTCTCACTTGGCTGGTAAGTGCAGTTCTTAATTGCCAACTTATGTCATTTGGGCAAACTTTGGAGCTATAACCACAGGCATCACTGGTTGCAGAGAGTGCATTGCATAACATAAACGCAGTCATAAAACACAATAAATGGCTTTTTGCTCTGGGGATTTCACTTGAGGCAGAGGTGTTTCATAGGAACAATGCAGTAGTTTAAGGATGAAGGATAAAATGAAGGTTTTAAAGGACTTTTTTCATCAGTAAGTAACAGACTTTTTCAAAAAAAAAGTTATTCTAGTCCTTTAGATACCCCCTATAGCTTGGCATAATAAAAAAAAAGAAAGCCTTAAGTAGACCTTGCTTCCAAAAAGGAAAATTACTTTGTCAGAATCCTTTAACAAGGGGACAGCAACGATCTACTTGTACATCTACATAATGTGTTATTTTCTATAACTTATCTAAAATGAATCATTTGCGGGGTTAAAATTATGGAAAAAAAACAACAAAACTGTAGTTTCCTGACGATGTTTCTCTCTGGCCTTGTAAAACCATTGGAGCTACGGTTGCGTTTAAACTTTATGACAAAGAATTTCTAAAGCATTTACCAACTGTGGAGAGGGTCACTCATTCTGTTGTAGAAATGCAGTACATTACATTACAGAGTATTTATATAGTTATGTAAAGTTATCTATTTGCACTCAATTAATACCTCATGACCAACTCCCAATCAGCAATCGCACAGTTGCACAAAAAAAAATAAATAAATAAAATAAATAAATAAAAAAAACTTGTTTGAAATTCTAGTTTCCCCCCATTAGAGTATCACAAGGTTGAAACAGGACCATGAGCCAAATTTATCTGAAGTGTCTCGTTCCTCTCATACTCAGACGAGGAGCGTCTCCCCACTTCTGGGGTTTTCCTCCTTCTTCTTTGCAGTTGCAGATTCAAAAGTTCAATGTGTTGAAGTACAGTATGAGCAGACTGCATCTGAACATCAGAGTTATACAGTGAGAGAACAGGATTCGATGAGTTATGGAACCCTGGGATGTAGCTGTGCAGTTTGAGCTGGAGCTTCATACAACTGCTGGAAGTATTGTGCAGTGTATGCTCAGCTTCACCAAACTAATTGAGGTTTGCACCGGGAAGGCTCCTTTGAAATATTAATGATGCTTTAATCATGTGCACCTGATGTGAAATGCCAATTTGTGATGATGGCTTCTTCAGTTCTGATTTATGTCCTGCATGAAAATTTACACAAGCTTGGTGGAAATGATGAGGGTGAAAGGGCTCCAGAAAACCCTTGTGTACTGGAAAAGCTTTCTTGTTAGTCGAAACTCCAGTAGATTTGGACAAAGATAAACCATTAGACTGAATTGTTTTACTGGGAAAAATACTCTAATATTCAGAAATCAATACTTTGTTACCACATAAGAATTGTTGCACATATAGTTTCAAAGATCTGTGAGGAAAACATTCAGATATTAACATGGTTTTTCAAGGTTGCTCTGACAGTCTGTGCTGTCATCTGGGTTTTGTACTGCATCATTTCCAATCAACTGTGTGAAATGATTGAAAAATAAAAACAGCACAGTTTTTAAAGACAATTACCTCTTCAATCTCAAGGCAATCAAGAGCCCTGTTCATCAGTTCAACATATTCAATTTCTCTTTAGACCAGAAAATGATTACACCAGAATAGTCATCACATCGAAATGCTTCGGGGAAATATTCCAGTAACGGAGTTGTCATTCCACTGAAGGATAATATTTGACCCTGTCTAATTAAGGCTAATTTAAATTGGAAAGTTACAAAAGAGTCCAAACTACCATGTGAACAGAAACGTGATGTTTAAAACGGGTAGTTATACTGTGGGAATTCAGACGATTTGCCATTCATCCCTGTTTGTTGTTACTTCTGGACAGTTCAGCAGACCGTGATATTTTCTTAAACTAAATGTCATGAAATAATTCAAGCATAAAATGTCAGACTAATTCAGGACACAAGCACAAAATATGAGCTTGCGCTGTGCTGGCTTGAACCCCATGGGAACCAGTTATTAAAGCAAGAAGGTGGGCCACTGAAATGATGGAAGAAAAAATGTCTGCAAGTATACCTCAGATTGATTTTTACAACATAAAAGAAGGTTTTAATCTCTGTTTCTCAAATATTCTTCAAGCAATATCTGTGGTTTAGTTTTATTTTGATGTTTGAAGTAACCCTCAAGAAATCCAGTGAGATTTGTATGGACTGTTTTTAAAAGGGTGGTATTATGTATTTTCCAGACACATAATGCCATTTAGCATAATCAAATAACTATTACCTTGAGTTATAAAAATGCTGGCTATATCCAACATGATATAGAAGAAATTTGGCTTTTTAATTTGGCGCAATTTTAATGCGTCTTTGTCAAACATGCATGACATATTCAAAGCAGCACTACAAGTATGTTTCCGATGAGGGAATAACATTATAGAATAACATGCTTAAAAAGTTGATATTACGTAATCTTCCCCTAAAAGAAAAAGGTCCATAAGCAGTACAATTAAAAGCTTTACACATATCTCATACAAGAAATCTCTGAAACAAGATATTAAATGAAAAAGCTGCAGAAGACGGTAGGGCAGTGAGGAAATACAGAGGACAAAGGCGGCAACTTCAGACCACACTGTAAAAGATCACTGAGCGTTGCGTAGGCAGGCTGGCTCATTTACCACTGCATGCGAGTTAACCATCTGGTGTCTGTCTCAGGGAAACCGCTCCTCTAAATACTGCTTCTTGATTGCATCTGATTGGTGCCAGCTGGAGGCTTCACCTGCCTGTACACCCGACAAGTAAGGTAGGAATATAACAGTCACACAGCCACATGGATATAATGGTTCGCCAGTTTGTTTGTCAGACTGTCAATAATCCTTCAATTCATGGGAGTTGTGAAACATTTTTTTTAGCCTGTGCATGTGCTTTTGAGAATATGTAAATTTTATAAAACGCCAAAACTTGATTAAAAAGTGTGCAAAAATTCTTCTGCTGGTTTTTCATATCGGTCTCCATTTTTCAGTCATTATGCTTTAACGAACTAATGAAAGAGGATTTTTCTCATACAATGTAGCGATAAACATTACTTTGTTTTTTAATATTGCTATGACCGTATTGATCACTATCAGCAGATGAGGGATCCACACAAAAGGTTAATGTCTTGATAGCCAAACACAGAAAATGGAGGACTTAACAGTTTGTTGGATGAAAAAAACAAACGCAGAAAAGGACTTTGTAATCACTAATCACATCTTTCCCAAAATAGTCAAGTAGCTTCTGATTAACATCTTTTGTCTGGCAAGGAATACCAAAAAAGTCAAAAGAATATTTAAAAGAAATGTTCATCCAGTTAAGAAAAGTAGAAAATGAATTTGCAAATACAAAGAAATGTAACGAATGAATACTTGGATTTTGTTTAATTCTGGTGAATAAGTATATGTTTGTGGTTAAAGGTTAAAGCACTCTGAGTGGTCGGTATGGTTAGAAAAGTGCAGTGTAAATTCAGTCAATTTTCCATTTATTAATTATTATATGAACCCTGGTTTACCATTACATTAAGTGATATGGGGCTGTAAATATTTCACCGGGTCAGGAACAGCAGTGGATTGACTTCAATCCCCATCCATGCACAGGCATCCTCTCCCAAAACACACAAAGATGGTGAAAAGGCATTTAAAACTAAAATGTAATAACTCCTACCATCCAACCACTAAAATAACACTTTCTGTGTCGCAAGTATAAGCATAGACCATTTTAATTGTTTAAGTTATGTTGCGTTTGAAAAAAATAATAAAAGACTAGTTATATTCTAGGCTTCTTTTCATTTAAAACAAAATGACGGGAAGAACCACTATCAGACATGTTTCCATTCTCATAAAGTATTCAATCTTTTTTCCCCCCCAGCTTCACTGGAGGCACATGAAAAGGAACTTGGACAAAGTAAAAGCTTAGTTTCTGCATGTTTTTAGCAAACTAGGGCATGCTGCTCCCAAAACAGCCGATATGCCAGTCTGGTCTGATTTCCCTAGGGATAACTAGGCTATCATATCACCTACCACTTTTATTCAGATCCTTCCCACTTCAATTTCTTTTTGGCCACAAACAGGTTGAGATCCCTGGTTTGTGAGCTTAGAAAACATTCTTTTAAACCTAAAATAATGGCGCTGAAGAAAATGTCTCCATCTCAGATGCCGAACATTATCAGCAGGATGGGCTTCGCGGTTTATCTGACAAGAATAATTACTTTGCTCTTCTTACTCAGAAGTAAAAAGAGGAAGAAAATTAAATTGATATAGAAGTGTGTTGCATTTAGCTTCTCAATTGACCTGTAAAGACAGCTCTTTAATTCACTCTTCAGCCTTTATTCACTGAAACCACAAGCTATATATAAAAAAAATAAGAGTTCATGGAGTATCCTTTAATGTTTGCCAGTTTTCTGAAAATCAAATAAATATAAAAAAGAATTATACAGCTGTATAGGATCTTTCTGCTGCATGCAGTTTGCATGTTTTCCCCAGCATGCGTGGGTTCTCTCTGGATATTCCATCTTCCTCCCACAGACCAAAACATGTCAGTAAAACTAATTGGTCTCTCTAAATTGCTCTTTGTTATGAGTGTATGGTTGTTTGTCCAGTGAATCTCCACGTTGCCTGGTAATGGGTGTACCCTGCCTCCCACCCAATGACTGACTGAGACAGGCACCAGCCTCTCGATGACACTGCAAAGACAAGAAGCGGGTATAACGAATGGATTGGTATAGACCTGAAAACACGACAGAAACCTCCTTTTATATCAATCAATCAATCAAATTTTATTTGTATAGCACATTTCAGCAGCAAGGCATTTCGAGGTGCTTTACATAATTAAAGAAAAAAATAAGAACAGCATGTGACATTGAATAAACAGGGGGAAAGAGAAGAAAAAGATTTTTAAAAAAAAGATAAAATAGTGCTTATAGTGCTTTGCAATGCTGCAATAATTAGAATTGAAATTTGCTCATTAAAGTGACATCCATATGACATAGGAAATTTAAAAAATACTATACAGTGTGTTGTTTTTATTAACAAATATACAGTGTCAGTAAAAACCCAACTATATAGTAAAGTTTGGATTTTATTATGTTTTTAAAAAGCTGTACTCCACTTGTATCGTTAAATAGCTTGGTGGTTTGCCAGAACAATGGCGTTCCCTTATAGTCTTGACGACTGCTATATAAGCTTAACCAAACAACTATTCATTTTTTACTGAAAAACAGACAGAATCCCTTTCTGTCTTCTTCTTTCTGCCAGTGTTGAGAAAATTAATTGCACTGATATAGTGTAGACTCTACTGCAGGTGCATGCATGGTGAAGCGAAGTGGAAGGACTGTGTTGGTTATAATCTGCCTGCCTGGATATTATTTTCTCTGTAAGCACAAAATAATGCATCCGTTCAACAGGAAACATCACTGTGACTTGAAAGCTACCCTGGAGGAAGATATTGACCAGACGTTAGGGTTTTAAAAACAGTTTGACTCAAAATGACAGCTGAAAATGTTTCAAAGTGAAATTATTATATTCCTTCTTGCTATTGTCCTCCTTCTAAACTTCCTACGTGTATTTTAAAGCTGCTGAATTTGTTAAATTCAGAATCTCCGTCTGTTGTTTAATAGTAAAAGTATCAAGGAGCAGAGCAGCGAAACATTAGTTGTGTAAGGGTAAGCTGAAAACACGGGGGAACTGTAGTAACCAATAAACAGAGCTTTCTTTCCGAAACATGTCCAGTCCTGGATTGAAAGGACCAGGCTTAAAACCACTCTGGAGGACTTTGGGGAAAAAAGCCTAAAGAATTATTGCTCAGTCACACTTTAACATATTGCAAAACAACTTTAGCACCTTGGAAGTAAAATATATAGAAGGAAGAAAAAGTGGAAGACTTTTTCTCATTGAAGCATTCTATTATTCATCTCAGAGAGGGATATTATCCCTATCCAAAATATCAAAACAAAGAAAAAAAAAGCAACACAACCTCCAGTTCTGTATGTCCCGATTTGTTGCTGCCCTGGCATCTGAAACAAAACCGTGCAGCAAAATTTGTATTTGCATATTTGCTGACCTTATAGGACAAGAATTCCTTACTGAGGACCAAGTAATTCATAAACTGTCAGAAAAAAATGAGTGTCCACTGCCAAGAAGGTTCTTATTAAAACTGCTCTGTAAATCAAGCATGGACAAGTCCTGGCCTTATTACATTGAGGTTTTAATAAAGCTGTCAATTCTTAAGATTGCGCTAGTGACCTCTTTTTATATGAGCCACTTTAATGTTCTCTTGGGATGTGTTTCTGAAGCTTCATAAAGCCGGCACCAAATCATCACACTTAATCAAACACCTATAACCTTCCCCCTCAACTCCAAATTCATGATGTTTATAAACACAACATATTCCCAACTGTTTCACAGTACAAGATACAACACTGACAAGTGAGCAGCATCTGCTGGGGAGAAAACAAATTTACTACAGCAATAAATTCTGTGGGATAGTCTCAATTTAAAAATGTGATAAGACAAAGGTGACAACCAACCCCTTGCAGACAAATCTGAACAAACTACTATAATGACATCGTTGGTCAATTATGCTTCAGGTGAAAAGCCAGTTCACGATAGGATCATTATATACTCTCACACTTTTTGACGATTTGTGTCCGATATAAGATACTTTAACTAATATTAGTGTTCAAATCTGGATCAGTCTCATTGGAGATCAAGAAAAGTAATTCCACATGAAGCAAGAATTATAACATTTTTACAATGAGTTGATAACTTCATATAAAAAGAAGGGGACATTTAATTTATTAGAAGTTGTTCATCCATCCACCCATCCATTGTTTTTACCTGCTTGTCCTTGCGGGGCTGCAGTGGGTTGGTGCTACAATGCTTTCTCAGGCAAAGTACTTAAAGTTATATTTTTGAAAACAAGATTGCGATTATGGTCCATGCTCCTATTCCCACTAAAGGAAGGTTTTACAGAGGCAGATGTTATGCAGGGACGAGCCAATCGAGTTCTTACAGCAAAGAGAGAACAGAGAGCAAATGAATATATCCCCCGAACTGAAAAATTAAACAAACTGGATAATGAAGCTGAAGTAACACACACACATCAGTTAAAAAAAAAAAAATCTTTCTTTATCTCCCCTGATGGTTCGCAAATCATTTGCCAACAGCTAGCCTCAAACAGCCAGCATGAATGATTTGCAACTGAGACTAATCTGCTGTAAAAAATAAACGATGTTCTGAATGTTTTTTTTTAGGTATTCTGACTGCGAACAAAGTTAGAGCTGCAGAAACCCTTTAAAGGTCGTCATGTGTCTCAGTTGCATCCAACCAACCAACCAACCAAACAAAGGTGCTTTTCCACTGGTGTGCCTCTAACCAATATGGCCCTGTGCCACCCAGATTTATTTTCTATTGCCAGATCCAACGTGGCTCTGAGTATCTGTCCTCATATTTTCGTATCCATCTCAGGGGCAGTACTATCTGCACTGAGCCAAATATTTAGTGGAAGCAATTTCATTGCCATCTGACCGCATTTGTTGATTGGCTTGTGATTTACATCATGGAAAACTCCAAAGTTCAGCTACTTACTAAGTTTAACCAAGCCACAGAGACAGTTAATTTTACTCCTTTGCATTTACCATTTCTTTCCTACTGCTAGGTTTCAGATTCATATGACTAAAGAACTTTTAAAAGAAGCTGAACATTGGCTTAACTTCCTAGTTAGACAAACTAGCAACTCAAGTTTGTCTTTCCCTCGACAAACTTGAGTAGCACCTGCATAATAATCCAGATGCATAGACTGGACTCTGGCCTGAAGGAAGCTGTCGACTTTTTAAATAAAAGTATTGGTACTCACACTTTGTTCCAGGTCCTACTGAGTTTATAACATGCTGTACCATGCAACATTTGCTCAGTGTATGATCTTTTTTTTCCTGGTTGGCCTCCAGTCTTCAGATACTTTGGGTTCTAACCATTTATAACATTGTGTAAATACTTCCAGATTTCAAACTAATTTAGGTATTTTGGTTCAGATGGTTGCTTTATTACCCTGGTTACGTGAGGTAAAATGTGCATTACTGTACAGAGAGACTAAATATTGTGCCATCACTTGATCCTTGGTAATGCAAACAGATATACAGCAACCTTACAGTGAAAGCAAATAGCAAGACATGAACCTTCAGTGCAGACACACCAAATGGCAGTATGTCTGTATGTGGAACAGGTCTATTTCATAATTCTCCCTGAAATTGGAGGCAACATTAACAAAACTGTTGAGGTATGAAAGGTTTAAGGGGAAATGACCAGCTCCCATCTTTGTTTGTTCAACTTGAGTGTGAATCAAATTCCAGCGTCATCATCACTCTGGAGAGGTTGTGAATTTTTAAGAGCCAGTGTAAAGATTTTGTGGGTCTTGACCAAAGATCCCGAGTTAAAAAGGGGGGTTTATGAGTGATGCATTGATCCTAATAATTCCCGGATGCAAGGGAGAAACAAAGAACTAGTGCCTCAGATCAAAGACCTCCGAATGGGCCACTGTCGGCCCGCAAGCTGAATGCTTGAGCCCCCTGCTGCAGAGTATCTGAGAAAGCTCAGAACTCGCATCCATGCTGTTGCCCCTTTTTTGTTCACTAGGATTTCCAACTTCTGGAAATTGTAATGGGGGGGAAAACTTCCAGCCAATCATATTTGTTTTGTTTCGTTTGAAATCAATTAAAAGAGTCAGTATATAGAAAAGTAAAGAAAATAAAATTGACATGAATTTAGTACGATTTTTATTTTGAATTAAGAGGAATTTATGGGTTATTCGTCATGTTTTTGTTGTGGACTCAAATGATGGTAAGAAAATTGCATTCTCATGCAAAAGACACTTAATGATAAATGATAAATGAAACTGATGAATCACACGAGAACCATAGATTGACATTATTTGATTAGAAAAAACTTATTTTTGTTTTATGTATTTTTTTTACCTAGCTGTTCTAATTTTACCCATGAAATGCATCTAAAATAATGTTAAATAGATTCTATTTTGACTGATTATAAAGCTGCTTGCTACCATCTGATCAATTTTTTTTTTGCCAAAAGTAGAAGATGCGACATTGCCAATAAATGACAGTGTTTATCACCTGTCAGACTGACTGTTTTTAGACGTCTTGTTGACTCTGCTCTTGCTCCCTGTCCTCTCTAAGTGCCACTTTTTCTGGGGATTTTCAGTAGCATGTTTAATGTTAATCTTTCCTCAATAAAATAATAAGAACTAATGTTGTTAAACCTTTTGTGCACCTTGACTTGCGCTGCCTCTTCAATAACAAGTTTAAAATGGACATGGTGGGTCTATTAGAAGATAGTGATGACCGACAACACTCGGTTACAATATGCACCGTCCCTCTCACCAGTCCTCAGGTCACAGCAGCAGAGAGAAGCAGCAGAGGAAGGATGGTCCAGAGCACCAAAGACCAGCACCCGGTCTTTTTATTCAAGGAAAGTGAGGTCCACTTTTGTGGGGAGCTTTATAGTCAGAAAAGTTTTTTTTTTTTTCTTTTTTTTTTCTTTTCGTTTTTTTAAATTAAAGTCTAAAACTCTTGTAGTGAGATACAAAAAAAGAGATGTCTCCATCACTGCAAACTTGCATAAACTCTGATTCTTGTCGGAAAATTCTAATTATAAAGAAAATGCCAAACCTCTCAACGCAAATAAAGGAGAAGATGACAAAAAGAAATGGTCATCTTTTAAAATTTACATGTTGAACAAACACATGAGAAATAATGTAATGCTACCACTTTAGAATAGACCAAACAGATATTAAACTACAAGTAAAATATATGAACTCATCATGATTTATGAATCCCTTTTACAAGATTCTTTAGATGTCAGTGTTCATGTTGTAATCTTCTTTTAGTATTTTATTGAATGCCAAACTTGGTAGCAGAAGATAAGAAAATGAATCCTTCTGGACCCTGCAGTTGTGGATGTCACAGAAAATCTGGTCAAGTCTGCATATCACAGAGTTCCTGTTCAGCCTGGTTAAAAAATGCAGAGAAAGAATATTTAAAGACGGGATGCTGATCTCTACTGAATGAATCTGTAGAGCAAAACGGAGAACAGAATTTCAAATACTTTGCAAATCTAAACATCATATTTAGATGTATTTCTGAATCATATCACGCCTTGAGTTGAAACATAATTTCTTGTATGCTATAAGTCATATGTGACACTTTATGCTCAGAATAACAAAAGGCTTACATTTGTACAAAAGAAATAGTCTATACTCTGCAGGCCTTCATGCTGTTACAAACCTTCACTGTGGTAAAAACCTCCTGGCTGAAATCGTACAGTCAGATTCTGTTAAGCCCTGCGCACAGAATGATGACCACATCCTGAAAGTCTCCCAAAAGCCTCCCTTCTGGTGGGTTTGAAAAATACAACAGATGGGTGAATAGGCAATGATTGTTGCAGGGGTGGCCCTGTGGAAATGTGCCGTGTGACGGGGAGGGTCAGAGGACACAGAGAGACTGACTTTCCATTGCTCTGTGGAACATCGATGCCAGCAATGATGAGAAGCTACTGTCAGACTCTCTGTGTCTCAAGAAATCTGGGGGAACTTTGACAGTCACTCGAAGGAAATTCATGGCCCATTGAGAGAGTAACTGTGGCTGAGGGAAGCTGCACTACTACAAGGGGTTTTTCTGTACATTTCATCAGGGGAGTGTTAGCCTTGGTGTAGCCATCCACTCGTCCCATTCACCCATTTTTAATCCTTGCTGCAGTATATAGGCCTGAAATGTTTCTTGCAATTTTTCCCCCTGCCTGACTTTACATTTTTTCACAGTTTTTCCAAATGTTGATAAATGGCTTTCTCCATCTGTAATGCAGGTTCAGGTTGCTCTTCTGGATGGCTCCATCTGAAATATTGACTCCCTGGGAATGTTTTCCACCTGTTCTAATCCACATACCATTTTTTTTTCTGCAGGTGAAAGCACCCAAAAAGCTGTGCTACCTCAGCACCAACGCTTAGCTGGACTGGAAAATGGAACAGAGGAAAACCAATTAAAATGCTGTTAGCTCCAAGTTTAAAACTTCCAAGTTGGTTTCACTTTTGGCTGCCTAATTAAAGACAAAAACAACACTGAACTTCAACTTTCATCAAAATGTGGATCAAACGTGAAATAACATGACCTCATAGTTTGTTTTTTTTTGTCCTCCCACTGATAGCAAAAGTAAATCAACACGGTGAATAGAACCGACCTGATAGTCACCGATTTGAACTGGAGTTTGAAACAATGCCTACAGCTTCACTTGTTTTAAACACAGTGTGGTATTTGATTATCATCAGCTTGTTTGTATGCTTGAAACATTATCTGTACCTCCATATTGCCATTGGCATTAACAGCAACAATATAGGCTTGAGTTGCAATGAGCCTTGCAGAGCAGTATGCTATGAAAACGTTTGTCATGAATCTGAATGCAGATTATAGCAAGAGGATGACTATGAATTATATTAATAAACTAACTCCCAACACACCGATCATCGGAAGAAACTGAATACAAAACAGATTTTAAATTATAGAAATTTTTAATGTAAAAAATGTTTCGAGTGATACAGCCCTGGGTTATCTCTAAAGGCAACTAAACCAGATAGGCCCTTCATGTTTTTTTTATTATGCCAGAAACTATCTGAAACTGCTTTAGCAGATAAACCCTACCTGACCCTTTCACAGTCATCTGCAGGGTCATCACCACCAATTGGTGCACATCCCCAACTTGCTAATGAGGGGTGGTGACACTGAGAACAAAGTAAATGATCTTTTTAAATAAAATACTTCCTGTTCTGTTTTTTTTTTAATAAATTCTACATTTATTCCCCTTATTACAGTGTCTCGCTCATTATTTTCTAATTTATAGCACCGCTTGTCATGATCTATGGGTGTTTGTGTTTTACACCATTTGTTTAGGATCATTCTATTATTTTTGCCCCTTAGATCTTGCTGTTTTTCTTTTCTCGTCTGTTAGCTATTTTCAGTTTTTATTTTTATTTGAGGCTTCACATAGCAAGATAATTGTACAGATTTTTGATTCAGTCTTCCTCTTCAGACAATCTTAAGGATGCTCTGATTATTGTGATGGCTCTGAAGATTATCTTATGAGATATTCCTGCTATGTCTGGTCTACAAAGAGTGACCTCAGCTGCTCGGAATAACATTTGGACCGTTCCAACTTCAAATCAACACACATCTTGGCTTTTTTATTGTCTGAAGTACTGAACCCCTACACAATTAACAACCCTCTCTCAGGTTAACACACAACCAGCTCTCCATCCAGTGGGTAGGGGTGGGGTTTCGGGTGGGGTAGGGGGTTGTGGCTCGGGCCTAGAGGGGAATCCAAGCTTCTGATGAGAGCTGGAGAAGGCGGGTTCTCTCCTGTTGTATGTAGAATTATATAATATGTTGCCCCAATAGTAGTAGGGTGTCCCAGTCATTGTTGCTAAAAACTTTACAAGACCGACTGATTTTCGTGACATAGTGGGTGTAAAATATTGAATAAAATGTTGTGATACATGACTGGCGCTATTTTTACTCTTACATTTAACTTTATGACACGTAAAATTACAAGAGGATTGCCAACTTTGTCTCAAAGTGTATTCTGGGTAAAACTTGTGACCAGCCGTCCACCAACGTCATCATCAGTCACTTGGCAACAGATGGCAAACTAGGTAGAGCATTCTTACGGACTAGCATGAGTGGAGCTCCATGGAGCGGCAAAGTGAAAAGGATGGAAAAAAAGAAAGGAAAGAAAAGCCAAAAACTGGACGCATATTTTGTCTTGGAGATGAACCAGACTTTTTTTGTTTGCAGCGATTCGGACCCGCCAAAACTGCCAGCCCAGCGATGGAGCCAGACTAGTCACAGGTAGCAACTCTAACATTACTCACAATGTGTGAGTTAACTGTAGACTGTAAATTGTATCAGCCGAGCCGCCTGGCTTACACCCCCTCTTTTCTGTCGGTGGTACAACGATGATGTCGGGGACTGAAGGCTGAGTTATAGTCGCGTTTTGACAATTCGGGTTGAGCGGGTGCGAGCCAAGACAGCAGTATGGCATTTATAGTTAAGGTTTACATTAGAGCCGCCTGAGAGAGCATCGTCCAGTTTGTGTGAACGGCGGCGCGTGCGATCCGCGCCGAGCTACAAAGATCTTGAGGTGCACGAGGTGCTACGACAGGCTGCGCATGCGGCGCATGGGGCGCGTGCCTCTGCGTGTCCGCTTCAACGCGGGTAGGATATCCATTTAAAATATGAGCTTGCAACCTGTTGATGTGATGTGTTGCCAATCAAAAAACAAAGTGACACAAACATGGAGGGAAATCCAAGATACAAAGAAGACAAAATAACTTAAAAACTATAAGCATTGCTCATTGCTAGTCGACCATGTTTGTTTACTCTGAACTCACATTTGATCTTGAGAGGTTTTTGAGATTCAAGTCTGACATCCGAATGTTCCTGAGTGAAATTTGTCGATGTGGACTTGCCATTTGGCTGTTCATCACACAATGTTCGACCAAACATGGCATATGTATGATTTTCAATTCATTGTTTTATTGTTTTTCAACTAATTTAAACACGCTACAGCACTGGAAATAGGTAATGTGTGAAATCATTTTATAGTTACAAAAGAGAAGATGCATAGCAAAACTTTACTGGGTTTAAACTTTATATTGGTTTCCTTAAAGAAATAGAAGAATACTTCTATTACTTCTATAATTGAGAAGATTCTAATTTTCCAGGGAATAACATGTTTCAATTTGAATGTTAAAATTACCCACAGGGTAAGATTGACATTCACGAAACAATGAAAAGTTCTGCAAAATGTCTTTTTTAAACTTTTGCTATTGTATCAGTCATTGCCTGCTCATTTGTTTAAAGCATGCATAAAGTGCTAAATGTGAATGCTACTACTTACAAGTTCACTGAATAATTTTTAGATGGCTGCCTTGAATATCACTTTGGGTGCATCTTGAAGGGTTCTATGGCTGAAAACAATTCTGCTGTTTGAAAAAGGTTCATTAAGCAATTAGAATGTTTAGGGAAATTAATCTGCATCACTCTGCAAGCAAATGGTTGCTCCGTGGGGGTGTATTGGTGCTAGAACACTTGGAAAGATGATTTAATGTTTCCATTTGACTGCCGGTCTGCAACAATGTCACATTAATTGATTGAATCCATTCTGAACCGCTAACTCAATTGAAAACATTGTGTGCAGTGCAGCTGAACAGATCTTGGGAACAGATAGAAGGCTTGAGGCATCCCCTCATTTCCTGTGAGAGCATGTTCTGTCAGAGCATTTATTCTTTCTAATGGGTGTCTGACGATGATGCCTTCCACTCCCATATGCCTCACACAGGCTAAAAGGCTGACATGTGGGTGTTACCAGTCAGAGCCTCGAAGCTCAAACAGACATTTCTACATAATATGGTCAAGGAGTGAAAAAAAACTCAAGTTGTTCAGTCTTAAGGCATGTTGTGACTACATAGACCTTCTTTGGAAATCGTGGCAGTTTTCTGGGGCAATTGTTTAGCCCCTTCAATTTACATGATCTTTACCAGTATATATATTTACCAGTGACGTTCTTGTTGGGTTTGGATGTATTGCTATAACCATAAAACACCCAAAATAGAGTGTTACATTTCAATCTGGTCATTTAAAACATTTAGTTGTTTTAAAACACTTTAATTATACTTTACTCTACACCATCCAATACAAACGCAAGAAAAACAAAGAAGTTCATATAAGGTCACATTAGTCTTCTTAAAATTTTATTGTTAGGGTCTTTTTTGTGATCTTTCTTTTTTGTTAAAAGATAATCTTACTTTTCACTTGTATGTGAAGGCCATGTGCCATATATTTTCCACAATTTTCCATAAATTTTCTATCTCTCTGTGGTGAAAAAAAACTGGTTGCCTCAACGGAGATAATCACCAAAGAGGACAGCAAAACATTGCCATAGCATGATGCTGCCATCACCATGCTTCACTGTAGGGATGGCATTCGCCTGTCGTGGAGCCCTACTTAGTTTCCTCCAAAAACGACACCTAACACACAAATTAGTTCAATCTTTTTCTCATCAGACCGGAGAATTTTGTTTTATATGGTCAAAGAGTTCTTCAGGCACCTTCTGGCAAAATCTACATGACCTGCCATGTGACTTTCATTAGGGAGTGGCTTCCATCTCACCATTCAAGTGAGTGGATTGTTGCAGAGATTGTTGTCGTATTGGAAGGTTCTTCTGTGTCCCCACAGAGGAACACTGGACCTTTGACAGAATGACAATCAAGTTGATCAATCAGCGTGGCCCTCCTCCCCACATAGCTCAGTTTAGATGGCCAGAAGCTTTAGGAAGAGTATTGGTCTTTCCAAGTTTCTTCCATTTACCAATGATGGAGGGTAGAAAGCTCAATTACTTCAAACCAGCAGAAATGTTTTTGTATCTTTCCCCAGATTTGTGCCTCAAGACAATCCTGTCTTTGAGTTCTATAGACAATTCCATCGATTTCATGCCTGGTGTTACACGTGTTAGTACATGTGAACTAACGGGCGTGGTGATTTGTATCCAAATAGAAAAGACTGCAGGCATCCGTCCAAAGATGTAGCTTCTTTATTGTCACTCCAGTTACAATTCTTGATGCAAACAAACTGAGCAATCAGTAAACTTCAAACTTAAAACTCTTCTTTAATAATACAGTTGCTAGGCTGTTGAACTACTGCAAGAAAAACTACTACTGAAAAAAAAAGAAAAGAAAAAACCATTCTAGAAAGTTCTAACACATTAAGGCTCTGATAGGTTGCTGTCAACTATGATTGACAGGCTGATGGGCCAATCACAGTCCGGACAGGCCTACAGGGCACTGTACAGTGAACTAGTGGTGTTTTCCACAACATGTGTAATCAAACATCTCTATTGCCAATAAAAAGAGACAGCAATGGGCATGAGCAACTGCCTACGTCAGTCAGTGAGTGTGACACAACAACATAAGAGGTGAGGCACGGCTCTTAACTGCCTCGCCTCGTACTCCTCTCATGTATTTGACCAGGCAATGCATAAATTTAGCAATTTTGTCCATACAAATGTTGAAATCGTACAGAAAACAAATTTGCAGAACAGTCAAGAGGACAAATCGATTTTCTGTTTTCATTGTTAGTATTTTACTTGTCATGGTGACATGATGGCGCGCAGTCTTCACAAATGGACGTCACTAACATTCACTCCAGAAAAGCTCTTTGTAGGGAGGTAGTTTGACTGTTACTCAAACAGAGGAGGACAATGATGCTACCCCATACCCAACACCGCTGCTGTTCCTGTCATTAGTATGTTTGGGGATGTGATTTCCATCAAGGAACGTCTTGCTACAGCACAGCATCTCTAAAAACTGTTAAATTGTGTGAATCATTATTACTATATTAGTAATCCTACTTGGAAGTAATGACAGACTGTGGCTCCAGTCCGACCCATTTGCCTCAACAAAGAGCAAGGTCAGCTAATAGGTGTTATGCTTTAAGCTCTTCCTCGGTAAAGGGGTTAAAAAAGGCAGACAGTCCTAACAGCAAAATTATGTTTTCACACGCTGAGGTAAAGAACATGAGGCATAATTCATCAGATCAGACTTAAAGCACAATCATGGCAGTCCAGACTATTTCCGGTCAGAGACCAACGGCCTTTTATCAGACCATCCTGAGTAGCTGGAAGATGTATTGTCTGTGTGCAAACAATGCATCACTGCCCTTTGGACTTATGTCTGCCATAATTATAAAGGTACCTTTATATTTTCTTTACACTCCATTTTGTTCCAGGATCCATGAGCTCCCGCGAAGGGCAGATATGGTTAGGGACGGCAGGAGCAGCAGTGTAGAATGCTAATTGTTTTGAAGGGCACAGGATTCAATGGTTGTTATGGTAACGAGAGTGTGCACAGGAATGTAAGAGAGATGCAGCCAATAAAATAAAAAATGGAAGGTAAAGACATAAAAAGAACAGAGAATAGCCTGTATGACTGTCAGAAAGAGAGAGATGGGTGAATAATAGGTACAAAAGAAAGGAGGAGAGAGAAAACAAGAAACACCGGAGATGAATAGTAATTCTGTAAGATCAGCAGTGCTACAAGCTTAATATGCAAAGTTTTTCATTAAGGAAATAAATTTAACGTTCAGGTTAGACATTATTTTATTCACCTAACGACTCCTTTTGTACTTTGAAAATGTTAGAGTGGAGGAAAACGGATTTGAATTTTTAATTAATCACAAATTCTTCATGGCATGCATGTCAATTTCAATCCCATCAGACAAAACGCTTTTGCAGACATTACCTGAGGACACATTATTTCAGCTGTTCTTTGAACAGGATGTACTGTCCCCTTTTTTTTTTTTTTTTTTTTTTTGCTTGTGGTGTTAAACCAAAAGTGCTTCAATAACCCAGGTTTACAAGAAGGCTTCCAAGTCTCACACACATATCACTTATTCTATTATCCAGCAATTCATTTTTATCTTGTTGTCTTACTCTTAATATATTGTGTCCTTTAAATCAAGCCACTCCACCCATTCAGAAGTTAGAAGTGGGCAAATCTCCATCTGCAGACCATTTGCATATCATAGCAGTGGAAGTGACACTAACATGATTATTGCTGAATTGAGAACTGTTCACATTAATTCCATCACAATAGAGTACATCTGTAGTATGTGTGCCCTTTTTAAGTTGCAACTAACGCCACACAATTCTTCAGCAGGTCTTCAAGGGTTTGTGGCAGCTTTACTTAGCTGGATATCACGCAGTGTATGCTATAGTGTCAAATGTGTAGGCAGGTGATGTTGGAGAATAATTTATTCAATGTTTTGTATCTTCCTACATCACTGATACAAAAGGCAGATATGTGAAGGTGTGATAGTGGCATCAGTTACCTTAAAAGCAAGATATATGAAATCTATTGAATATGTTTTCAGTCTGACTTGTTTAAGTTTAGCAGGTGGAGTGTAGTCATTACTCAGCTACCTCTACCTCTAGAATTTGCTCAAAGAGCAGACAAGAATGTACAAGGGTTGCAGGCAGCTTTGAACCAGGGCAAGATATTCCCTCAGCATTCTGTAACTAATGGGAAATTAGTTAATATTGACCACTTAAAGAAATAATTAATCTTCTTCCTTACTCTTCTCTCCCACTCCCCTGACCTTTATTCTCCATACTTTGGTTATTACACTTGCAAACATACACAACATGTCTCTGACAGAAAATGCTGGGTTGGTTGGCGCCATCAGAGCAAAAGACCCAGAGACGAGAGCGGTCCAGGCCAGCCGTAGTCTGTAAGTAGGCTGTACCTGCAGCTTGCAGCTTGCAGCTTGTTCCCCAGGTGACTGTCGCTGTACCGTTACTTTACATCAAAGTGATGGAGGCTGGCTTACCCAGAGTGGAGGGACAGATTGAGGCTCCATATTGTGCTCTTTCTCCCTGTAGCATTTTAAACTCTACTAGTGGTTTAATTAACTCAAAGTCAGAAGGTGTGTCAGCGGCCAAACATCTTTGTGTTAGAGATGTGGGTGTGGGGTTATCCCCCACCACTGCACGGACAATTTTGTTTGTGGTGTTAAAATGGTAGAAAAGCTTTTCTGTAACTTAAATATTGGGCTTATGTTTTTCTTCCCGAACTATATAATAATATTTGCACATTGTTGCACTATTATTACATATTTTGACACAACATTCCTAACCACATTTTGATAGCATGAAGGCCTAAACCAGGGTCGGGGCCGTCCCCACCGTGATTAGTCCGATTGTCCTCCTCCTGCCACCGGCCATGTACAAGAGTTTTCAAAGTACTGGTATAGCAACTCGTAGTTTAAAGAAGCATAAAGAACTACACTATGGTGGGAAACCTTGGTGTCTCTCTTTCCTGTGGTACTCTCTTGCTCATTCTTGGTGGATTAAAGGCCCTTTTCAGGCGACAAGGGATTTGTAGTCCCCTTCCAGAGTCCAGGGCCTGACAAACTCTGAAAGGGGATCCGATACCAACCAACCTCATTTTACTTCTTTCAGTTCAAAGGAGGAGTGGCTTCCCTCAAATGACATAGATTTCCGCCTCATCTCTCTATCTGTCTACTCACAAGAAAGCTTACGTTAGCTGCTTGTATCTCTTATCTTGTTCTTTCTGTCATAATCCATATCTCATGTCCATTGCTCAAGGTCGTAAAGTACACAGACCAGTAAACTGAAAGCTTTGTTTTTTGGCTCAGCTATTTCTTTAGCATGGCGGCATAGAGAAGATCCCAGACGACTGAACATGCCGTCACAATCCATCTATCCGTCCCCTACTTTATTCGACTTTCAGCTACAAATGTCACACAGAGTTACTTGAACTAATCACTTTAATTTGCATTTTTCTTATTAGCAATATAATTTCTTGAAAAGTTTAACTGAGGGACTATTGGCATTAGATTGTAGCTTAGATAATTACTAAAACAAAACAAAAAACAACTAGTGGACCATAATAATACAAAACATCCAAAACGTATTTGATCAAAGAAAAGAAGGTAATGAAAAGTTAGAATACAGACTAAAATGAATGATGTTGCAGGTATTATTAATCAAAGGCAGCTCAAACCAGATGATTTTTTTTTTTTTACTTGATTTGAAAGAACTCGGTGTTTCAGCATTTTGATGTTTTCTGGAAGTTTGAAATGTGAAGCTCTTGATTTCCTGATGTACCAACATTCCAACTCTCACCTGCTCTTACAAGATATGAATCGTTACCAAAAACACAAACTCCCAGGTACAAGTGACAGAAATAAGCTTCTTCCATGGGGTGGCCAGGTTCAGTCATAAAGAAAGGAAATGTGATCCTCCAGGATGTAATGGTGGGTGTTACTGGAAAGGTTTACTTCCTGTTCTCTCTTTCACTCCGTCTCAGATAAGTAGAGGATGGGAGGGAGAGATGGAGAGATGGATGAATGAATGACTGGGTTGTACTCCAACTCTTGCATATTGATGATATTGACTGTTGTTTTAGGCTCCAGCCTCTCTGTGACTCTGAAGAGGACTAAACAAATAGACATTAAGGTGAATACCTGAAGTTTAATTGATGTAAACCAAATCAGGAATTAAATTAAAAACCTTGATGTGGCTATTATCCTTTTAAAAAAAACTTTAGTTGTTTCCATTGTATGCTCCTGTGTTTGAATAATTGAGCTGCCTATAAAATGAGCCATGCTTATTGGAAACTTTTTTAGCTTTGGACACAAGTAGTAGGTGAGGACAAGTTTGAAAAAAAATATGTATACCTGCACAGGAATAAAATTATCAGCAATCTGCGCCACTTTTAAGGTGACGGTGTGGACACATTTTGGGGACATGCTCGATTGTAAGTTTGTGATGAGGGAGAGATCTGTCACTAAAAAGATGTTTTACAGACCACTTTTATAGCAGATTCCTCTGAGTCGTCATTCAAAGTTCTTTCAGGAACTTCACGATAACAAGCTGTCACTTTGGAGAATCCAAAAAACTGTAATGAACTCTAAAAATGTGTTCAGTCATTCAGTTGGACAAAACATGGATGGATATGCCTTCTTACTATCCTCTTTCTTGCATGTCTTCTCTAATGAATAAGAGCTGATATGTGTTTTGCTGCGCTGCCTTTTTAGTCACGAGAAGCTTTGTTAAACTGGTGAAACAGTTGACAACTGAGAACTGCGCTCTTCACTGCCCTGGCGATCACCCTTCAAATCAGTTTATTTGCATAATGCCTGGAGACATTTAAATGTTTCAGAGTAAAAATGTGTTATGTACAGATGGAACCACATTCAGACACAGTCAAATGGTCTCCATCTTTAGTTAATAATGGTTTGACTTGAGAAGAGAAGAGTAAAGATCAAGAAGCTGTTTTGTTTCATAATACTGTCAAAGTTTGGGGTTTTTGTCCATTTATTATCACTAGTCTAGATTAAGAAAAACTGCTTAGCTAAGCTAGACATTATAACATACTTCAACAATGACACAACTCTTTAATCCTGGGATTTATGAACTATTTCATAATAAGCACATGACAAATTACAGCATATATCACAAAGAAAAGCTGAATTTTTATGATAAAGACACATGTGCCTGTCTCAGTCTGAAAGGTATTAGCTCTTCCCTAGTCTTTGGCTTGAGACAAATAGCACAGCCTTCTTACCATTAGTTTCAGATGACAAATTGTCTATTGAGTTTTATATTTTCAAACTTTGATTTTTTTATATTTTGTTAATTATAAGTAATTTAATTTGTAGCAAGTAATTGAATTTCTCCAGCAGTTCATTAAGCTCGAAAAAAAAAGAGTTCATAAAGAGGACTGTCATTTGAAAACATGTCAAAAAGGCCACTTGGCTTTGAAAACATTTGAAGAAAGTATTGAGTATTACAGCTGTAAAGCAGACACTGGCGAATCACCCTGAAGATGCTTTTTTGTCATCAAAGTTTTACAAATAGAACTTTTATAAATTTGAATAAAAAAATTATCTCTGCTGCAGACTGGTATGTGTCTAAATATTTTATTTTCTAATTGATTGATTGATCAGGGTTAAGTGCCTTTACAATATTCATTGAAAATGGCTGAACAATTCTTTACGTTTTCTTTTTTTTTTTTAAGGACTAAAACAATCTCACATGTTTTTTTTTTCTGTTATCGAAATTTGAGGTTAGTTTGATATTTTACACATTTATTAAGTTTTTCAGTTTTTTTTGACAACTTTCTGTAAGTTGTCAGGAAAGGGGCGAGACTGACCAAAGGATAAATGAGGATAAATAAATCTCCACTCTCCTCGCTGTTCTTTTTCCTCTAGCAATGGAAAGTTGTGAACTTGCTGTTTGTAAACACTGCTACATGGTAGCTATTGGAATGAGTCCAGCGTTTGACAGAAATGATAACCACATGTCCAGGTCCAGACTGGAATAAAACTGGTGTGTGAGGAGATATGAATCCCTAAGCTCATGTGAGACTTTCTTGATTTTTGATTTAACAGTACTGCAGGATAACCACAACCATCATGGGACTGGAAAAAGAACAGTCATACATGAGGTCTGCTTACAAGATTGTAAAAGTGGATGTGCTTCAAGTTACCAAAGTTTAGAAAGTTATTTTTTTGCTGATTTGTATCACAATTACACAATATCTGTGTAATTATAAAATTAAATAAAATGTCATGCTGTGATATTTTACACTACCGAATGTGGCACTATCTCTAATGTTCAATAATCAATAAACCTGGCCAGTTGGTGGGTACAAAGCTGAACATGTCACCAAGGAGCATCACAGGAAAAATGAAATGCGTTTTGTTTTGGAAAAATGACCCTCTCGAATCTGACAGTTATCTGACTTAATGACAGTTGTGGAGTATATTTGCATCTTGTTTTAACCTTTTAAACAATTTTTTCTTGGTCTTATTATTGTCATTTTGCGTTATTTATTTGAACTGCATAGGAATTTGGTCAATATCAGTTATTTTTGTGCTACATAAATAAAATGACATTGAAAAACCTGAATCAAATCTAGGTTTCAAAGACAAAAGCATTACATTTCATTCTAACTTGAACATTATGCAATATACAAACTCAGAGTAGCACATAATTACACATTATCTACAAATACCAACAATGCAATCTAGTGTCTTGGGAAGCCACTTCATTGTCAGAGAGAACGTACCTGTGTAATTTCATGTCAGTTTAAATGTAGTTCCTTTCTAAAACACTCAAAGGTTTGGTAGAGAACATTAGTAAACATGCAGCATTGTGAGCACAAAAGAACAGCAGATGCATAAAGGATGATATTGTGAAATTTAAAGCTGGGTAAGGTTATAAAACAATCTCACCGAGCACCATAATATAAAAACTAAAAGACTACGGTACAATCACAGACCCAATCTGTTTGGTTTTTATCATTTTAAATTTACAACTAACACCAGAAAACAAAAATTGAGAAAAACATGTTAATTTAAGTAATCCAATTCATCTAGTTTTTAAAGGAATAAAACTTGAAAGAGAATACCAGCCAATATTTGTTCATATGTGCTGAAGTATTAACCAGATTCATTGATTTGTTTTTCAATTTAATCTTGAATTTTAAATATCCAAGTCTCCATGGCCAAATCAAAACAAGTTTATCACATTTACCCGATCAGACAGAAAAACATTTTGAAATGCAATAAAATTGTTTCAAAGCAAAAACTGCTATGGCCTTGTGAGGGGGGTTTAAGATGTTTTAGGTATATGCTTCTTGATTTACACACTAACTAGATTTGTGTATTATCCAAAGGGAAATAAGTAATTTATATATGCATTTATTGTACCTGAGGACTCATAGAGTAAGTATGTAATCAGTTTTTGCATATAGCAAAAAAACTTAATTAATTAAAGGGAAAATGTAGGTTTAATAAGGTTGTCCAGGTGGATGATAATGCACTTCTTCAACAAGATGATATGCAACATCATACGATGTTTTGAGTTGGATTAGATGTTACAATAAAGCAGTTCTTAAATTAGAGTGTTTTGGGACATTTCTGAAAACTCCAGTATACCTCACTATGCCAGGAATTCAAGAGAATATTTTCTGTAACATTAAATTTTTTAGAGACACAATAATTTTACATTTACTTAAGTCTTCACCAGTCAACAGAATTTGTCATGGCTGATTTATGCTATCATGTGTGATTGTCTAATCAAGTGTGTTGACTTTCTTCTAAAGTGGAAAATGTTGTACATGTATAATATGAAATTCCCAGTGTATCTTTGCATGGAATGTTGCCATGTCATATTTATAAACGCGTTCTTCTACTTTCATTTTCCTCTTCAGAAAAGACATGCTGCAGATTACAGATAGTTTGGGAGAAAATGTCAACCGGTGAAAACTGCTTTACCAAAGAAACTTCAGTTTTTGATCTTTGGCCTTTTTTAAAATGGCCATTGGGACCCATAGTTTAAAAAACAACTGAAAAACACACTTTGTTCCTTTTAATTTTTTTAGAAAAGCAATTTGTTGAAATTGTTTCTCTCTTTTCTCCCACCTATTTTTTGTCGTAGCCTATGCGATTCTTCATTTACATGTTTTATTAATCTGACCTTCTTTTGTGGCCTCATTTATGTAATGTATTATGTTTTGCAATAAAAGGGAAAAGAATATAAGAAATGCCTTTAATCAGGTTTATTTCAGCCTTATTCTGTACCTTTGCTAAAAGAGAGATCAAAAATATAAACCTATAGGTTGACAAAATGTACCATGATAGAACATTATGATATAAAAATGATTATTTGGCATTTTCTCTACTTGTAGATAATGGCTTCCACAACTTTCTGGATTCCCAAAGACTTAGTAATGACTTTCTAAACTAATAGACTTCAATTACTTTATTTCACCCCTGTTCAGTTACTTGCTGAGTTACACTCTGGGCCTGATAGGACATTCCTGTGCTATTCAGTTACTTTGAAACGTGTGTTTTTCTTGTTAGTGTTGTTGCTTGTTTCTTTAAACAACATGTTGAACAGCTCATTATGTCTTAAAGAAACCCAGGTTTGTAGCTGGCATCATTAAAATGTGATCCATGAAAATCCACTCTTGTTCATCATTCAGAGCTCGTGAAGATGTGTTCATTTGATCTAATTCAACTGCGCAGGAAGACAATCTTCTGGCATTATTTATCATGGCTGTATACAGAGAATTGTATTGATTCCTCTTGAAACCCGACTCACATCTAATGACGGTGCCATCTGCTCTTTCATTTACAAACTCAAACCATGTTTTCACCTTGAGTCACAGAATCAAACTATTGGCAGATCAATTGACGCTTTATTTTGGTGCACAAATGTGACTATGATCAGTGAGATCAATGATTTTCCATGAAAATATAATCAAATTTGTTGAGAAAGGTCGGAAGAATCTCTAACTACAAAAATTGATCCTTTACTTGCATTCTTTTTAATCACTGCGTTCAAGTCAAAATAATATACTTAGCTGGGTACATCCATGTTTTTATGTGTGACGTGGTTTCACAAATAAAACAACAGATTTTAATTTCTTTTGGTAAAAGTTCTTAACAGAGACTGCAAAACATTTTTGTCAGGTGCTTCAGAAAGTGAAGTAGGTCAAGTCACACTATGTGCCATGACTTGCAAAGGTTTGTGCTGCATATCCCTTGAATCCATTTTTACCAACAAAGCATGCATGTCTATGTATTCTAACACGATTTTATGTTACAGACCAACAGAAGGCAGAGCAATAGTAGCCGAAAAAGTTAACTTTTGGTCTTTCTGTCCTCTACATGGCCTGTGGTAAGCACTGTTTCACAAAGTACAGATTTATGTAGAGCTTAACTTTTAGTTATCCTATCAGGAAAATTTTTGTTGAAATAGTTTTTTGATTAACAGTTTTTTGTTTTGTTTTTTTATAGGTGATTAGCAATTAAGTCACAAAGGAAGACTAATATGTGAACAGTTAATGACAGATTGAATACTTAGTGGGCTCTCCTATGTTTTTCCATGTCTTCTGATGGCAGGTTGTTGTAATAACAAGCAAAGATGATTGAATAAAAAGCAACTTAATTGTCACTATGATTCCAATGTGATGTATACGACGCTAATGTGATACTTGCTAGTTAAGCCAAAAAAAACAAAAAAACATTCTATTTCATTTATTTAAGGAAAGCAACATTCAGTTACAAAAAAATAAAACTTTTCAATATTATGTTGTGAATCATCAACACTGAATTTGTGAAAATACAACCCCTGGCAAAAAGTATGGAATCACCAGTGTTGGATGAGCAGTCATTCAGACATTTCATGCTGTAAAACAAACTCGGATCAAAAACATGACACAATATTAAGGTCATTCCAAAGTGCAACTTGTTGGCTTTCAGGAACACTCAAAGAAATGAAGAGAAAACATTGTGGAAGTCA